>NC_041381.1:322415772-322439116 GCF_002162155.2 Triticum dicoccoides
AAAACGGTGAACATGATATATGCTACCCATATCCCCAAGAGGGAGCGCAAGCGCGCACTCAGGGACATCTACGCGATAGAGCCATTCGCCCAAAAGTTCATTCCATGGTCATCCTGCTCGATCACTTTTGATCGCAGGGATCATCTGACCAGTATCCGTCATGGCGGTTCAGCCGCACTGGTCCTGGACCCAATTATTGACGGGTTCCATCTGACGCAAGTCCTCATGAACAGTGGCAACAGCCTGAACCTGCTTTATCAGGATACAGTGCACAAAATGGGCATTGATACCTCAAGGATCAAACCCACCAAAACCACCTTTAAAGGTGTCATACCAGGTGTAGAGGCCTGCTGTACGGGCTCAATCACACTGTAAGTGGTCTTCGGATCTCCGGATAATTTCCGAAGCAAAGAATTGATCTTCGATATAGTCCCATTCCGCAGTGGCTATCACGTACTGCTCGGACGACCCACATTCGCTCGATTCAATGCGGTGCCACACTACGCCTATCTCAAGCTCAAGATGCCCGGATCACACGGTGTTATAATAGTCAATGGAAACATAGAACGCTCCCTCCGCACTAAGGAGCACACCGCCGCCCTTGTAGCAGAAGTACAAAGCAGCCTTTTTAGGCAGAGCCTTAATTCGACGGCCAAGGTCCCGAACATTGTCAAGCTAGTCCGAACTACCCTGCAGCAGGACAGTTTAGCACGTCAAGAGCTTCACTAGAAATTTAGCCTCCATCCCAGTCCCGACCAAGCGGCGACATTTGTACAGCGCATCACGCACTCAAAATACCATGGGCATGGATAGAGGCAAAGCTAGATCGTGGTCCAGAATGCGGCTCAACCGCTCCTGGACCCGCATACCTTCACTTTTTCTTTTTCATTTCAGGTTTCTCTCTTCCCGAGGCCTTTCCCGATGACCTGATCGACGGACCTATAGAGGGACGAATACACCAAGACGGCAAGGATCTCTGACGTATAAGGGAAATTCGAGGTGGTTTCTTTAAATAATCATTATACCTGTCTTGAGGACCCGCACGCAGCTCTCCCTGGTTGGGGCATGTTAAATAGCCCTGGTGCATATCACACTATTTATACAAAATATGCTTTGACGTATTAATCAAACAACAATGGAAAACGGTTTGTGGCCCAATTTCGGTGGCATTAGCCTATTACCTTATTTTCCTTTTTTCTTAATCTTTTTTGCAACCGTACACTATGGTACGTCTCAATTCGCCAGGGGCTTCACTGTGCCCCATACTACGGCAACAAAGTCCGAACACTTTTTATAGTACAGTTCGGCACCCCGAACTTATAGCATTATATGCATCGGCTCCGAATCATGTCTTTGGTCAATAGTTGGGTTGCCCGGCTCCTGTGGTTACTACCTTACGTTCCGCTATATCATCTAGGGTAGTAAAGGAAGAACTACTGCGATTGTGTCCTGGTTCATCCGGATGAGCACCTTAGTAGAGAAAGCAGAAAACTGACTGTCGTGATGAGGCGAGAGCCGGTCAGCTGTTCGAGAGGTTTCAAATAGTTAGTGACTTTTTCCGCATTATGCGAGGAATCGGTTTTTATCCGATCAGGTGTTTACAGCATCCCAAGTTCGGACTTCCGAACACTAGGGGTTGTGCCTAAATTTTTGTTGTCAAACTCCTATGGCTAAGTGAGGGTGATAAAGCCGTATAGTCCAATTGCCTTGTTCGTTGCGCTAAACACCTCCTTTAAGGACCAAACTCTGGAATAAAGAGTGTTTAGATTTATCTCGAACACCCCTGTAGCATCTACGTGGGGGCAGAAGCCGACGATTGGCCAACTCTCAGATTTCCCAATACGGCCGCACAGGAGGTAAAATTTTCAATAACAAGCATTATATTACATAATGATCTTGTTTCATAGTACATGATAGGATAACATGAGTGTATTCATGGGAAAATGACATCCTTAGCACATCACTCTGCCACAAGGCGGGATCCCTCCAGGACACTATCAAACTACAGTTCGGGTGTGCGGTGCTCCTTGCCCGCGGGCGGTCCCTCGGTCATCAGCTTCGTGGCGTCCATCTTCGCCCAGTGCATCTTGGCGCAGGCAAAGGCCATTCGCGCGCCTGCGATACAGACCGACCACTTGATGGCATCAAGCCGACGGCAGGCACTGACAAGCCACTTTACGAGTCTGAAGTAGCTGCTGGGAATGGCTCCGGCAGGCCATAGCCGGATTATTAAATCCTTCATGGCTAGTTCGGCCGCCCTATGCAGCTCGACGAGTTGTTTCAGCTGATCGCTAAAGCGCACCGGATGTTCTGGTGCAAGGTATTGTGACCAAAATAGCGCCTCTGTGGAGCTCCCCTCTTCGGCTCGGAAAAACTCCGCAGCATCGGAAATGTTGCGCGACAGATCTGCAAACGCCCCTGGAGAACTCCAAATCCGGGTCAGTAATAGGAACCCTTTCTTCACATATTTGCTTTGCATAATAAAGGCCTTACTCGCCGTGATTTTTCTGGCCTCCTGGATTTCAAGGAGGGCGCCCTGGGCTTCAGCTCGGGCATCGTGTGCGTTTTGGTGGGCCTTGGTGAGCTCGGACTCTTGATCCTTAAAGTCGTGCTCCAAGGACTCGCACTTCTTGCTGGCGTCCTGGAGCTCTTTCTGGACCTCACTGACCCGGGCCTCATGCTTTTCGCGTGCGGCTCATTCCTTGGTCGCTTTATCCTTGGCCTCGGCCAGCGCGTTCTTGAGGGCCTCTACTTCGGTCGTTGCCCCTAATAAATATCATGGCACTTTAGTCAGCACGACTCATTCATTCTTCCTGAATATATACAAGGTTACTGCATACCTTGACTATCCTCCAGCTGCTTCTTCACGCGTCCGAGCTCTTCCTCGGCCCGCTCCAGCCTCTGCTTCAGTCCAGAGACTTCCGCACTGTGAGAGGTCAAACCAAGCAGTGACGCCTGCTTATTCACATAGACATTTTAGATTAGTCTCCTGCAAAAATTATTTGATCCTCTATCCGTCTTGTCTTTTTGAACACCGGACAGTGTCTCAGGGGCTACTGTCTATACTGTGATATTATTTTTACACAATTACATTACTTACCTCAAAGCTTGTTAGAAGCCTAGTGCAGGCTTTGGTCAGTCCGCTTTTTGCAGACTGGATCCTCTCAATCACCGTACCCATAAGGGTACGGTTGAAAGTGCAACTATCCCTGGGTGGTTTTGGTAATTCCTAACAACATATAGCTCATTGAGCTAATGCTATTTCAAGATAAATATTTCAGGAAAGCTCAATGATTGGCATGGCATGGATGAGAAAATTGGATCCCTCAAAATGCTAAGGACAAAAGGATTGGCTCAAGCTCAAAGCACAAGACTCTACATTTTCTATTTTAGTGATCCAAGATCACATTGAGTCTATAGGAAAAGCTAATGCTATCAAGGAGGGATGAGGTGTTGCTTAATGAGGCTCTTGCTCAAAATGCTTAGTGATATGCTCCAAAGCCCTCAACTACTTCCTCACATCCACATATTACCCAAACCAGAAGTAAAACTCGGCCCCACCAATTCTTTCTATCCGGCGCCACCGAGTTCAGATGTCATAGCCACTGACACAAACCCTAGTCTTTTCGGCCTCACCGATAGGGATCTCGGTCTCACCTAGATGGGATTGTAATCTCTCTGTTTCCCTTCGTAACGTTTCGGTCCAACCGAGATGAGCGATCGGTCCCACCGAGATTGAAATGCAAACTCTCTATTTCCCTTTCGTAACATTTCGGTCCAACCGAGATGAGCGAATCGGTCCCACCGAGTTTGCCTGACCAACTCTTTGGTTAGCTTATTACCAAAATCGGTCCCACCGAGTTTGTGTAATCGGTCTCACCAAGATTACGTTATGCCCTAACCCTAACCATATCGATCCCACCGAGTTGACATGTCGGTCCCACTGAAAATCCTAACGGTCACATTATTTGCTGAATCGGTCCGACCGAGTTTCACGATTCGGTCCCACCGAGATTGGTAAGTTGTGTGTAACTGTTAGATTTTGTGTGGAGGCTATATATACCCCTCCACCCACTCTTCATTCATGGAGAGAGCCATCAGAACATGTCTACAATTCCAACATACATTTTTTGAGAGAGAACCACCTACACTTGTGTTGAGGTCAAGATATTCCATTCCTACCATATGAATCTTGATCTCTAGCCTTCCCCAAGTTGCTTTCCACTCAAATCCTCTTTCCACCAAATCCAAATCCTATGAGAGAGAGTTGAGTGTTGGGGAGACTATCATTTGAAGCACAAGAGCAAGGAGTTCATCATCAACACACCATTTGTTACTTCTTGGAGAGTGGTGTCTCCTAGATTGGCTAGGTGTCACTTGGGAACCTCCAACAAGATTGTGGAGTTGAACCAAGGAGTTTGTAAGGGCAAGGAGATCACCTACTTCGTGAAGATCTACCCTAGTGAGGCAAGTCCTTCGTGGGCGACGGCCATGGTGGGATAGACAAGGTTGCCTCTTCATGGACCCTTCCTGGGTGGAGCCCTCCGTGGACTCGCGCAGCCGTTACCCTTCGTGGGTTGAAGTCTCCATCAACGTGGATGTACGATAGAACCACCTATCGGAACCACGACAAAAACATCCTTGTCTCCAATTGCGTTTGCCTTCTCAAACTCCTCCCCTTTACCTTCATATGCAGTTGTTTTACATTCCGCTGCTATATTCTTAGAATTGCATGTGTAGGTTGATTGCTTGACATGTGCTAAGTTGCTAAAATCTGCCAAGAACTAAAATTGGGAAAAGTCTAGATTTTTATTTGGTAAAGTAGCCTAATCACCCCCCACTAGACATACTTTTGATCCTACAAGTGGTATCAGAGCTTTGGTCTCCATTTTCTTTGATTTCCATAGCTTTTGGTAGTCATAGCCTTGGTTTCACAACCTAGGAGAGTATGGCGTCTTGCGAGGGAAATTACCACTGTAGAGGTCCTTACTTTGATGGTACTAATTTTGCTAGTTGGAAGCATAAGATGAAAATGTATATTCTTGGACATAACCCCGTCATTTGGGCTATTGTGTGTATTGGCTTGCAAGGTGAATTCTTTGATGGGAGAGAACCAAACCGTGAATCTACCACGGAAGAGTTGAAGATTCTGCAATACAATGCTCAAGCTTGTGATATCCTCTTCAATGGATTGTGCCCCGAAGAATTCAACAAAATCAGCCGTCTTGAGAATGCAAAGGAAATTTGGGATACTTTGATTGACATGAACGAAGGTACCGACTCCGTCAAGGAATCCAAATTGGATGTGATTCAAAGTCAACTTGACAAGTTCAAAATGAAGGATGGTGAAGGTGTCACCGAGATGTACTCTAGGCTTGCTCTCATCACAAATGAGATTGCCGGCTTAGGAAGTGAAGAGATGACCGACAAATTCATCATCAAGAAGATCCTAAGAGCCTTGGATGGAAAATATGATACCGTGTGCACATTGATCCAAATGATGCCCAATTACAAAGAACTGAAGCCAACGGAAGTCATTGGAAGAATTATTGCTCATGAGATGTCACTTAAGGATAAGGAGGAGCTCCACAACAAGTCAAGTGGTGCTTACAAAGCCTCATGTGAAGCTCCCACATCATCAAGTGAGAAACAAACCTTCAATGAAGAAGTGAGCCTAATGGTGAAGAACTTCAAAAAGTTCTACAAGAATAGAAGCAAGGAAAGAAGCTCCAAGTCAAGGTCCTACAATGACAAAAGATCTTCTAGTCGTGAGCGTAATTGCTACAATTGTGGAAGACCCGAACACTATTCTAATGAGTGTACGGCTCCATACAAAAGAAGAGAAGATTCTCCAAAAAGAAGAAGTAGAACAGAAGAATCACCATCAAGAGAAAGGAGTAGAGATGATCGTTATGAACGAAGAACATCCCAGAGAAGCAAGGATTCGGAAAGGAAGGACAAGTCATCAAGGAGCTGCACAAAACAAAGACATCAAGCTCATGTTGGTGAATGGGTATCCGGCTCCGACTCCGACAATCACTCCAAGAGAAGCTATCACTCCGACTCCGAATATACTCAAGATGAAGGTGTTGCTGGTCTAGCACTTGTGTCAACCAACTCCTACGACATATTTGATTCACCAAATGAAGGACTTGGAAGATGCTTCATGGCTAAAGGCCCAAAGGTAACACACCCCGAGTATGTTGATTTCAATAGTGATGAAGATGACTTGTTAGGTGATGATGATTTACTTGTTGACAACTCTAGTGATGAATACTATGATGAAACGTCAAATAATCATGCTAATCAAGATAAAACGAATGACAATGATAAGGAGAAGATTGAGATCCTAACTAAAGAACTAAACACTCTTAAGTTAGCTCATGAAACTATCTTAGGAGATCATCGAGAACTTTTAAGGACTCATGAGAAGTTACGCTTTGAAAAGCTCAACCTTGAGCAAGAACATGAGTTTTTAAAAGCAATCAATGATGATCTTTGCAAGAAAAGTTCTTCTTACATTGCCAAGCGTTTACTCTTATCTACTTACATGCCTCAAGTCAAGTCTAGTAATAAGAACAAGAAAGATTCTTCCTCTAGTAGTAACAATAATCATGCTAAATCCAATGTTGTTGCTGCAAGTAGCTCTCTTGATTCCACTAATGATTCTCTTAGCCAAGTTACACTTGAGCAAGAAAACAGCTTATTGAAGGGAATTATAGAGAAAGGTGTTTACAAAAGCCTCGCCGGAAGTAAGCAATTCGAGGAAATTGTACGCAAGCAAGGAAGGCACCGGAAGAACCAAGGTGTTGGTTTTGAACGAAAGTTCAATGCCAATGGAGTTGAGTGGGAAGAAGATCAATACCCCAAGACAAAGTTTGTTCCTCAACAAGAGAAGTATGATCCTACTTCTTTCAAAGGAACACAAGTTCAAGATGATCTTCCACCACAAGACCACAAGCAAAAAGGCAAGGACAAGCATCAAGAGGAGATTGATGCATTTGAAGAAGCTCCTAAGGCCTTGGTCAAGTTGGTTCCCAAGACTACATCAAGTTCTACTTCATCGAGTACAACTACAACTCCAAGGATTCCCATCAAGATGATGTGGATCCCGAAGAAGAAGAACTAGAGAGTTCTTGAGGGTGATTCCGCTAACATACTTCACTCTTATTATTTTGGCGAGGACAAGTGCAATCAACTTCCACATCTTTCACTAGTTCAAGGAGTCACAAACCCTCTTGTTGGTAAGACAAGGGACAAGGTAACCTAATGCTTTCATGGACATCATCTTGCGTGTGCATCACTCTATGTCTATGGATATCCTTGTTTGTTCCTTGTGGGACTAACCCGCATAGGTATTGAAAGTGCAACTCACTCCAAAGGATTGCTCCAAATGATCTACATAAACATTGAGCATCCACATCTTCGACACCTACATGAAGTAATCATTGACAAAACCCAAGGTTAGTTCATCACTCTTAGGGGGGATCTCACATCTAGGGGGAGCTTTACTCCAAGAATTGAGCTAAAGCAACTCTAATGGTGTGAACACAACAATGCTTTATGTAAAAGTGGTAACCCCACTTGTGCTTAAACGATGAGTATGACCTATGATCAAATGTTCTCATTTGACTCCTAAGTCAATATACTCATATATAGATGACCTAGTCATCGCCAATTGTTTGATAGATGCTAGAATTGTGTGTGCATGCTTTGTCACATATTTCATTTGCCATTTTATTGTGTGAGCATGTTGGTTGCATAATTTACTCATTCGAGGACATCCACTTGTAGTTCTGATTATTTGGTTTCTTTTCTTTTGCCAAGTGGATGGACAAGAATGCCTAAGAACCTTCTCTAGCCATCTATGCTTTTCTTGTCTCAAACTCTATTCATGCTATATCACAAAGTTTGATCAAGTGAGATTCGAACCACTCTGTGTGAGGAGCACTCGGAGTCCCCGATTCGTCATAGACTTAAATTTCCAAAACCTCTTTGTGCATTTCGGTCTGACCAATTCATCCATTTCGGTCATACCGAGATCACTAGGTTGATATAGGTTTTCAATCTCGGTGCAAGCGATTTGAACTTTTCGCTCACACCGAGTTGCAGTAACTACTTGCAGTTATGCATCTTGGTGCTACCAAGTTGTTCCACTCAGTCACACTGATAGGGTCAGACTATATATACCCCCGGGCCAAAATTTGGGATTTTTTCTGAAACTCTTCGCCCGCGCACAACCTGATCTGCCTCTTCGGGTCTCTGGATCGTCCTCCTCGTCGCCAGCGACCTCCCGCCGCTGGTCTCCGCCGCCGTCAACGGGATTCTGCTCCACCGTTGCTGCCGTAGCAAGTCCATCGCTGCATTAGGGTATGGATTTGATCTTTGTGCTATTCTTAACTCCAATTCCTAGCACATTGCATTGCCATGATTCTTGCCACGTTTGGAATCTTCCTATCCAGCAAAACTACTATGTAGATTAGTCTTGGATTGAAAATTTAGGGTTAGGTTTCCGCCAAATTCATCTCGGACCGACCGAGTTGTAGAAATCAGTCTCACCGATTTGGCTCAGGCCATTGCACATGTGATTCTCGGTCTGACCGAGAATTGCAAATCGGTGTGACCAAGATCGATTCTCGTGAAACCCTGGCAGTCTCGGTGCCACCGAACTGTGACTCGGTCGGACCGAGTTCACTAGTTTAGGTGCCAAAAGATGCTTCGGTATCACCGAGTTTACAAATCGGTAGCTCCGAAATGCTTTCTGTGGAAAACTAAAACTAAGTTTTTGCCTCAATTTTTTTGCAAAAACCTCTGTGCTTTGTGATGCTCATCTACTCTACCTCATCTACATCTATTCACAGGGTCTGTTGTCAGTGTTTGCATCATGTCAGATCAGAGTGACAGTCAGAACAAGTCTGAGGAGCAAGTTCATATGAGTGAGGGCACTAGTCCCTCCAGTACCTCAGATGATGGTAGCAGGAGCACACCCAGCAATTTGCCCAAGAGAGCCACCAGGGCAAGGAAGAAGAAAACCTCAGATTCTGAAGATGAGGACTATGTTGCTGTTGAGGATGAGGCCACCTCAAAGAAGAAGGTGCTGAAGAAGGAATATGGCACAGCTGCATCCACTAAGCCAAGAATGAAAAACAAAGGTTCCTGCCAAAAGAATTCCAATGTCTAAGGCTAGAGCTTCTACTCAAGTAACTTTGGGATCTGAACCCAAAGAACTAGTTGTGGCTGAGAAGAAAAGGAAAGCAAGGGTCAAGAAGACAATGGCCAGAGTTGTTGGAAAGCCCTCAATGATGGAAGAAGAAGAGGAAGAGGTTGTTGCACCAGCACATAAAACTCAGAAGCTGATGGGAGATGCTATAAGATCAGGGGCTGCTCCATCTAAGCCCAAAGATGCTCCCAAGGGTGCTGCTCCTAAGCCCAAGTCTGCACCTAAGAGGAACACCAGAAGTATTCGAGCTGAAGAGAAGAATAAGGCCCCAGTGCCTGAGGCTGCTGAAGAAGAATTCACTTGTTTTGAGAAAGTTGAAGCCCAAGATCCCTGATCATAATGATGCTCATCCAGTTGCAGAAGATATGAAGCTTAGGAAGGATGCATGACTGAGACTCTGGAGACAGACTGATCCCTATGCTGTCAGAAGAAGAACTGCAGTGGACTACAGGTTCCACACTAAGGAACAACAAGATTTCTATGAAACAGTTTTTCTTGACAAGAAGCCCATAGTATGTGACATGAGATGGGTTGACTGGGAGTACATCAGGAAGAATGAAGAGCATTATCCAGGAGTGTATGACAGCTTCAATGCTTGTGGACCAGATGACTTTGTTGGCCAGAAACTCACCAAGTGGAATGATGAGCTCATTATGCAGTTTTACTCCATAACTCACTTCTACCCAGATGGGAAGATTGTCTGGATGTCTGAAGGTACTAGGTACCAATCCACAGTTGAAGAATGGGCCGAGTTGATAAATGCTCCAAAAGAGAATGAGGATGACTTGGATGTCTATGCCAAGAAGAATAAAGACCACAACTCTATGGCTCACATGTACAGATAGATCCCAGATGCTGCATTAGAGACACATAAGTTTGGATCTGTACATTACCTGTTGTCAGGATTGCCTACTATCAACTGGATCTTAAGGCACACTTTGCTGCCCAAGTCAGGTGATCACAAGATGATCAGAGGCCATGCAATCAACCTGCTGCATATATTTGATGTGCCTCAGAAATTCAAAGTCATGAGTCTGATTGTGGAAACAATCAAAAGGACTACTGCTGATCAGAAGAGATCTTGTGGATATGCCCCACACATTCAGGAGCTCATAAACTCCAAGATGGGCACATGCACATATCTTTTGGACATGGAGCACCTGCCCATCTACCCTAATTTTGAGGACACCACGTGATGGATGAAAATGGACCATCATCTCTACAAGCACAAGAGAAGAAAGAGAAAGCAAGGGCTGAGAAAGCTGCAAAGATGCCAACTGCTGAAGAGGCATCTCAGATTTTCTTGAAGACCAAGCAAGAACAGCTTGGCTACTTGATTGCCTCCACCTTGAGGATTGAGAAGGGCTAGGCCACCCTGACTCAAAAGAAGGAGAGCTTGGAGAGAATCATAGAGCAGAAGTTTTATGCTCTTGATGTCAAAGTTACTGAGATCCAAACTGCAGTTGAGCAACTTCAGGAGGATGTGGAGGAGAAGAAGGGCAAGTCTACCACAGATGCTTTTGCTAGAGTGCCTAGAGGACAGATATCTGCTGCAGTACCTGTTCCAGACACCAGAGCTACATCATCTGCACTAGCTACCGTTTCAGTGCCACCAGCTCCAGCAGCCACTCCACCAGCTCCAGCTACATCAACAGAAGCTTTCGTCCTTGGAGCCATCTCTACACCATCACATGAAGACCAAGCCTGAGAGTCGTTTAGCACTATGCATTTTTTTTGTGCACTTTTTGGTAACTTTTGCCAAAGGGCGAGAAAAATGTATAGATCATAGGCTTCGAGAGAGAGTGTTGCTTTTGATATCTCTTGTCTTTTTGGTGGTTGAACTTCGTTATTCGTGTGTTTGCTTGTTTGCTTGATACATTATGCCTTTTGTGAGTTTCTTGGATGATCATGTGTTTGATCATATGCTACCTTAATGCTTGTTGGATGACATTATCTCTTATATACTCATATGATCATTCAGTTTGCTTGGTGACGAGTGCACGTATTTAATTATTATCATTTTGAGCGCTCCACCAAGATGTATGTGACATGAAAGAGTGACTCATGATCCTAACTCATTGTGCATTTGCAGTCCAAAGCAAATTCTAAATAATGCACAAATTTAGGGGGAGCTCTTACTTATCACATACTTCTCAAAGCGACAATGTTTTTCAATCTTATTGTCGTTTGTCGAAACTTTGATCTATATGTTGTCATCAATTACCAAAAAGGGGGAGATTGAAAGTGCAACTATCCCTGGGTGGTTTTGGTAATTCCTAACAACATATAGCTCATTGAGCTAATGCTATTTCAAGATAAATATTTCAGGAAAGCTCAATGATTGGCATGGCATGGATGAGAAAAGTGGATCCCTCAAAATGCTAAGGACAAAAGGATTGGCTCAAGCTCAAAGCACAAGACTCTACATTTTCTATTTTAGTGATCCAAGATCACATTGAGTCTATAGGAAAAGCCAATACTATCAAGGAGGGATGAGGTGTTGCTTAATGAGGCTCTTGCTCAAAATGCTTAGTGATATGCTCAAAAGCCCTCAACTACTTTCTCACATCCACATATGACCCAAACTAGAAGTCAAACTCGGCCCCACCGATTCTTTCTATCCGGCACCACCGAGTTCAGATGTCATAGCCACTGCCACAAACCCTAGTCTTTTCGGTCTCACCGATAGGGATCTCAGTCTCACCGAGATGGGATTGTAATCTCTCTGTTTCCCTTTGTAACGTTTCGGTCCAACCGAGATGAGCGATCGGTCCCACCGAGATTGCAATGCGAACTCTCTGTTTCCCTTTCGTAACATTTCGGTCCAATCGAGATGAGCGAATTGGTCCCACCGAGTTTGCCTGACCAACTCTCTGGTTAGCTTATTACCAAAATCAGTCCCATCAAGTTTGTGTAATCGGTCTCACCGAGATTATGTTATGCCCTAAACCTAACCATATCGGTCCCACCGAGTTGACATGTCGGTCCCACCGAAAATACTAACGGTCACATTATTTGCTGAATCAGTCCGTCCGAGTTTCACAATTCGGTCCCACCGAGATTGGTAAGTTGTGTGTAACGGTTAGATTTTGTGTGGAGGCTATATATACCCCTCCACCCACTCTTCATTCATGAAGAGAGCCATCAGAACATGCCTACACTTCCAACATACATTTTCTGAGAGAGAACCACCTACACTTGTGTTGAGGTTAAGATATTCCATTCCTACCATATGAATCTTGATCTCTAGTGTCGGTGTTCTGGGAACGGGGGTCCCCAGACTTGTCTGCCTGCGGCCTGCGGCGTGGCTCAAGTGGCGGCCCAGTACGGCCCATCTTCATCAACTCAAGCTCAAGACCCTCGCGAGGGGCCAAGCCTCGTGGGGCGGATGACGAAGGGCTTCCTCAGGAGCGGCCTAACCAGGCAGGCTCGCGAGGAGGCAGAGAGATCAAGGCAGGGTACCTCACGAGGTGCTCATGACGCAAGTCATGAAGATCGAGACCAGGCGGACGCCAGGCGGGCGCCGGCCTGTGCAGTGTCCTTGTTTCCTCTTTGGTGCAAAGGGGGCAAGCGCAGGCGCAGAGTACCGAGGCATCAGGCAAAGGTTACCATTTCAGTGCAACGAGACCAAGACCAGCAGAACGATAGGACGGAGGTCACCGTGGAGCCCAAGACGGCGTCATCGCTAGTGGCTTTGATAGCCGAAGACCAACTTTAGTCAGAATAACTTGTACTAGATGTCCCCCTTCAAAATGGCCGTTGTTGGCTCCCTTCCCGCTCGATATTTGGGAAGAGGACCAGGGCCTCTATATATAGAGCTAGCCACCACATAGTAGATCATCTCATCTAGAGGCGGGAAGATCCATCCCAAGTAGAACACCGCACCAGCTCAAGAACACCTCTCGCAAGGATGTTCTTCCCATGTACTGTTCGTCATCAGCCCCTGAGGCAACCCACCACACCACACACTGGATTAGGGTGTTACACCACGACGGTGGCCTGAACCAGTATAAACTTTGTGTCCCTTGTGTTGTTCATCGTTTAGCTTAGATTCGTAGCGAGGCGTTGGGACGTGGATCGGTAGGGGAAAGATCTTCGCGTGCACCCTAGAGTTTGAACCTTAAGGGTTTGCCGGAACCCGATATCCGACATTTGGCGCGCCAGGTAGGGGTGCACCGGAATCTGTCTTCCACCGTCCCACGTTCTATAGTTCGTTGCATCCATGGTTGACGCTCGCCGAGCTCGTGCCGAGCATCGGGCTGCTCTCGCCACCCGCGTCACCCAGAAGGCTCCCATCGGTGGGCCTCCCCATCATTCTCCATCGTCTGCCGCCAACGCCGCCACCGGCCCGGCGGGGAACGAGCAGCAGGCGTCGTTGCTGCATCCCTCGGTGCGGCGGGAAGGCCGCACCACCACTCCGTCGCTGACTCCAGCTGGTTCGTCGTCGCACGCCCGTCGTGCTCCCACGGACGCACATGCCACATTGCTCTTGGCACGCGAGCTCTTGCACTACAACCCCGTCGACGACCTCTACGAGGAGTGGCTCGCTCGCATCACCGAGCTCATCAGCGCCGCAGGGGGCTCTCCTGCACCGTCCCTCTCGCTGCCTCGCCCTCCATCTTCTGTGGGTGATGCAGCTCAGGAGGTGCCTCCGCCACCTCCTCCCCAAGAAGGCGCCCTGGCTCCAAGGCGCACGGCCCCTGGACGAAACCCACCGCGTCCAGCGCCCTCGCGGAAAGGAAGGAGCTACCAAGAAATCCCTCGTCCTCAAGAAGGTGCTCGCGTGCTCCCTGCTCCAACACATCATGATCGCATCCCTACACCAGCACGTCAAGACCCCGCGCTGCCCCTGGCGGCGGCGCGCGAGAATCCCCAGGAGCAAGCCCCGCGTCTGCAAAGGGCTCCAGTGGCCACCAAAGGCTGCCGCGCCTTCACCACCGAGCTACGCAGTGTCGCCTGGCCTGGCAAGTTCAAGCCGGATCTGCCTCCTCGCTACGACGACACTGCCGACCCCGTGGAGTTCATGCAGCACTACAAGCTGGGCTTCAAAGCATTCAACGAAGACGAGAAGGTCATGGCGAATTGGTTTCCCATGGCGCTCAAGGATGGTGCCCACACCTGGCTCCTGAACCTACCTCCCGGCACGATCTCCTCCTGGGAAGAGATGCGCACCCGCTTCATCGCCAACTTCCAGGGCACTCGCGACCATCCTCCGGTCGTGGGTGACCTGCGCCGCATCAAGCAGCAACTAGGAGAGACCCTACAGGAGTACATCCAGCGCTTCAACAGCGCTCGCCTCAAGATTCCCAAGGTGACTGAAGAGGCCATCATCTCAGCGTTCTCTGATGGCGTCCGCAACGTCAAGATGAAGGAGGAGCTTGCAATCCACAAGGACCTGTGCACATCTCTGGAGCTGTTCAACCTGGCGACCAAGTGTCCAAGGGCTGAGGAGTGGCAGCTCTCCCTTCTCGAGCTCCCAGCTGCTGACCCAGAAGAGAAGAAAGCCAAGGCCAAGGATGTGAAGCGCAAAGGAGCAGCCGTGCTCGCAGCAGAGCCAGACACGAAGTGCGACAGGGACCAGCCGGAGTCGTCCAAGGGCAGCCGGTACTGCATGTACCACGAACTCCACACCCACAACACCAACGAATGCCAAGAGCTCAGGGCCGTGCGAGAAGGACGTATTGGTCGATGCTACGTCTTGAGCTTGCGTTGGTTTTCCTCGAAGAGGAGAGGGTGATGCAGCAAAGTGTAGCGTAAGTATTTCCCTCGGTTTTGAGAACCAAGGTATCAATCCAGTAGGAGGCTCCTCAAAAGTCCCACGCACCTACACAAACAAACTAAGAACTTGCAACCAACGCAATAAAGGGGATTTCAATCCCTTCACGGCCACTTGCGAAAGTGAGATCTAATAAAGATAGTATGATAAGATAAATATATTTTTGGTATTTTATAAGATAGATGCAGAAAGTAAAGATGAAAATAAAGTAGATGGAAAGCAAATATGATAAGAGATAGACCCGGGGGCCATAGGTTTCACTAGAGGCTTCTCTCAAGATAGCATAAGTATTACGGTGGGTGAACAAATTACTGTCGAGCAATTGATAGAAAAGCGCATAGTTATGAGATTATCTAGGCATGATCATGTATATAGGCATCACGTCCAAAACAAGTAGACCGACTCCTGCCTGCATCTACTACATTACTCCACACATTGACCGACTCATGCCTGCATCTAGAGTATTAAGTTCATAAGAACAGAGCAACGCATTAAGCACGATGACATGATGTAGAGGGATAAACACATGCAATATGATATAAACCCCATCTTGTTATCCTTGATGGCAACAATACAATACGTGTCTTGCAACCCTTTCCGTCACTGGATAAGAACACTGCAAGATTGAACCCAAAGCTAAGCACTTCTCCCATGGCAAGAAAGATCAATCTAGTAGGCCAAACCAAACTGATAATTCGAACAGACTTGCAAAGATAACTCAATCATACATAAAAGAATTCAGAGAAGAATCAAATATTATTCGTAGATAAACTTGATCATAAACCCACAATTCATCGGATCTCGACAAACACACCACAAAAAGAGATTACATCAAATAGATCTCCACAAGAGAGGGGGAGAACATTGTATTGAGATCCAAAAAGAGAGAAGAAGCCATCTAGCTAATAACTATGGACCCGTAGGTCTGTGGTAAACTACTCACAACTCATCGGAGGGGCAAGGATGTTGATGTAGAGGCCCTCCGTGGTTGCTTCTCCCTACGGCAGAGTGCCAGCAAGGGCTCCAAGATGGGATCTTGCGGATACAGAAGGTTACGGCGGTGGAAATTGTGTTTGGTGACCCTGGATGTTTTCGAGGTACGTAGGTATATATAGGAGGAAGAAGTATGTCGGTGGACGCCCGAGGGGCCCACGAGACAGGGGGGCGCGCCCTAGGGGGGCTCCCTCCTATCTCGTGGGGCCCTCGAAACTTTCTTGACTTGCACTCCAGGCTCTCCGGATCAGATTTGTTCCAAAAATAACGCTCCCAAAGGTTTCATTCCATTTGGACTCTGTTTGATATTCCTTTTCTTCGAAATACTGAAATAGGCAAAAAAACAGCAATATGGGCTGGGCCTCCAGTTAGTAGGTTAGTCCCAAAAATGATATAAATGTGTAAAATAAAGCCCATAAACATCCAAAAGGGGTAATATAATAGCATGGAACAATCAAAAATTATAGATACGTTGGAGACGTATCAAGCATCCCCAAGCTTAATTCCTGCTCGTCCTCGAGTAGGTAAATGATAAAAGGAGAATTTTTGATGTGGAATGCTACCTAGCATAATTCATAATGTAATTTTCTTTATTGTGGCATGAACGTTCAGATCCAAATGAGTACAAAATAAAAGTTCATATTGACATAAAAAATAGTAACACTTCAAGCATACTAATCAAAGTAATCATGTCTTCTCAAAATAACATGGCAAAAGAAAGTTCATCCCTACAAAATCATATAGTTAGGCTATGCTTCATTTTTGTCACACAAAGATGTTCCCAACTTCTATACCCCCGATGACAAGCCAAACAATTGTTTCATAATTAAATAATCTCAAGCTTTTTCAACCTTCACGCAATACATGAGCGTGAGCCATGGATATAGCACTATGGGTGGAATAGAATATGATTATGGGGATTGTGTGGAGAAGACAAAAAAGGAGAAAGTCTCACATTGACGAGGATAATCAACGGGCTATGGAGATGCCCATCAATTGATGTCAACATGAGGAGTAGGGATTGCCATGCAACGGATGCACTAGAGCTAAGAATGCTCAACAAAAGAAAACTAGTGGGTGTGCATCCAACTTGCTTTCTCACGAAGACCTAGGGCATTTGAGGAAGCCCATCGTAGTAATATACAAGCCAAGTTCTATAATGAAAAATTCCCACTAGTATGAAAAAGACAACTTATGAGACACACTATATGAAAAACATGGTGCTACTTTGAAGCACAATATATGAGACTCACTACCTGAAGAACAAGGTGCTACTTTGAAGCACAAGTGTGGAAAAAGAGATAGTAACATTGCCCTTTTAATTTTTTTTAATTTTTTTCTTTTTCTTCTTTTTTTGGGCCTTTCTTTTTTCTTTTGGCCTTTCTTCTTTTTTTTCTTTTCTTTTTTTTCTTTGGGCAATGCTCTAATAATGATGATCATCACACTTCTATTGATTACACCATAAGAATTACAACTTGAAACTAGAAGAAGATATGAGTCTATATGAATGCCTCCGGCGGTGTACCGGGATGGTGCGATGAATCAAGAGTGACATATGGAAATGCCAATATATCTCGGAATGGCTATATATCTCGGAATGGCTATGGAAATGCCATAATAGGTAGGTATGGTGGCTCTTTTGAGGAAGATACAAGGAGGTTTATGTGTGATAGAGTGTATCGTATCACGGGGTTTGGATGCACCGGCGAAGTTTGCACCAACTCTCAAGGTGAGAAAGGGCAATGCACGGTACCGAAGAGGCTAGCAAAGGTGGAAAGGTAAAAGTGCGTATAATTTATGGACTCAACATTAGTCAAAAGAACTCATATACTTATTGCAAAAATTTAGAAGTCATCAAAAACTCAAGTACTACGCACATGGTCCTAGGGGGATAGATTGGTAGGAAAAGACCATCGCTCGTTCCCGACCGCTACTCATAAGGATGCACAAGCCAAGTACACTTCATGTTTCAAATTTGTTACACAACTTTAACCATACGTGCATGCTACGGGATTTACTAACTTCAACACAAGCATTCCTTGAATTCATAATCATCCAACTAGCATGACTTTAATATCACTACCTCCATATCTCAAAACAATTATCAAGTATCAAGTTGATCATAGCATCCAATTCACTTCCTATGATAGTTTTTATTATACCCAACTTGGATGCTCATCATTCTAGGACCAACTTTATGACCATAACAAATACCATGTTGTTTTAAAAGACTCTCAAAATAATATAAGTGAAGCATGAGAGACTAGCAATTGCTACAAAATTAAGACACCACCGTGCTCTAAAAGATATAAGTGAAGCACTAGAGCAAAAACTATCAAGCTCAAAAGATATAAGTGAAGCACATAGAGTATTCTAGCAAATTCTAATCAAATAGGCTTCTCCCAAAAGGTGTGTACAGCAAGGATTATTGTGTTAAAATAAAAAGCAAAGACTAATATAATACACGACACTCCAAGCAAAACACATATCATGTGGCGAATAAAAATATAGCTCCAAGTAAAGTTACCAATGAACGAAGACGAAAGAGGGGATGCCTTCCCGGGGAATACCTAAGCTTAGGCTTTTGGCTAATCTTGAATATCTTGGGGTGCCATGGGCATCCCCAAGCTTAGGCTATTGCCACTCCTTATTCCATAGTCCATAAAAGCTTTACCCAAAACTTGAAAACTTCACAACACAAAACTCAACAGGAAATCTTATAAGCTCCGTTAATGAAAGAAAACAAAACCACCACATAAGGTACTGTAATGAACTCATTCTTTATTTATATTGGTGTTAAACCTACTGTATTCCACCTTCTTTGTGGTTTATAAACTATTTTACTAGCCATAGATGCATTGGAATAAGCAAACAACACACGAAAAACAGAATCTGTCAAAAACAGAACAGTCTATAGAAATCTGTAACTAAAGCAAACTTCTCGAACTCTAAAAATCCTACCAAAATAGGAAGTCCTGGAAAATTTATCTATTGAACAGAAACATAAAGAATCAACGCAAAAGCATGTTCCTGTGATTTAACAAAATTATATTCGTGCGTGCAAAGTTTCTGTTTTTCAGCAGAATCAAATCAACTAGCATTGTAGGTTATACTATAGGTTCTACTTGGCACAAACACTAATTAAAAGATAAAAACACATCTATCCAGAAGGTAGATGCAAGATTTATTACTAAACAGGAGCAAAAACTAAAAACATAAAGAAAAATTGGGTTGCCTCCCAACTAGCGCTATCGTTTAACGCCCCTAGCTAGGCATAAAAGCAAGGATAGATCTAACGAGTGCCATCTTTGGCACTAAATTCATCAATAGAGCGCTTGTGATCTATAGGGGTTTCTTCCCTTTTAGCAATGGATAAACCTTTAGGCAAAAATTCAAGAAATTCATTGGTAGCAAAAGGTTCCTTAACGGTAGAGAGGCAATTGGGAAGAACACTTATGGATTTGAGATCCGCATCTCCCTTACTAGAAGATTCACCCTTATTTTTAGGAACATAAATAAACTTGGCAATTTTAGTAGGGAGGTTTGGAGTGGTTTTCATGGGGGAAAATGCGGAACCCAAGTTTGTAATGATATCCTCAAGTTTACTGATTCTCGAAGAGTCGAGATCTATTTTTTCATCGACTATAGGTTCTTTTTCCTTAAGATTTTTCAAAGTAACTCCAACCCTAGATCCAAATTGGGTAATGTGATTATGAATCTTTTTATCCAAATTTTCAATCAACTCAACAGTGGCAATTTTATTTTCAATAATATCAAGCCATTGCATCACATGTTCTAGGGTTAAAACCGTTCCATTAACCAAAAAAGGTGGTGGGCCAAACAAATCTAACATAGCATTATAAGCATCAAAAGTATGGCTACTCATAAAATCACCTCCGGTAGCAATATAGAGAACACATCTATTCCAAGGAGTAATGCCTACATAAAAATTGCGGAGAAGAATAGAAGTAGCAAGCTTCCTAGTAGCTTTATATTGGGCATTGCAAATTCTATGCCAAGCATCTTTTAAACTTTCCCTTTCCCTTTGCTTAAAATTGTGAATTTCTTGTTCGGGAGTAAGAATAATGCCACGCCCAATATGCGACCCTATCCAAAAGGAACTCGAAGGTCCCACCAAGGATAGAACCGCATATTGAAATGCTTTTGCAAGGTGGATATCATTACATCAACATTACATAATAGATGGGGATAATACAAGAGGCATACAATGCCACATGAATACATCATCACAATACATAAGAGCATCATCCGACTACGGATGAATCACAAATAGAAACTCAAACGACATCCACCCTGCTAGCCCAGGCTGCCGACCTGGAACCTATCCCCTAATCGAAGAAGAAGCAGAAGAAGAACTCCAAGACAAGCAAACATCGCTCTCGCGTCATGACCATCAGATAACCTGTACCTGCAACTGTTGTTGTAGTAATCTGTGAGCCACGAGGACTCAGCAATCCCATTACCATCGGTATCAAGACTAGCAAAGCTTAATGGGTAAAGGAATGGATAAGTGGTGAGGTTGCAGCAGCGACTAAGCATATATGGTGGCTAACATACGCAAGTAAGAGCGAGAAGAGAGCAAATGGAACGGTCGTGAAGCTAGCAATGATCAAAAAGTGATCCTGAACTCCTGCTTACGTCAAACATAACCCAAAGATCGTGTTCACTTCCCTGACTCCGCCGAGAAGAGACCATCACGGCTACACACACGGTTGATGCGTTTTAATTCGGATCTGGTGTCAAGTGGCGGGAGGAGGCTAGGGGCGCAGAAATGGAGGTGGC
The DNA here is from genome assembly GCF_002162155.2 of Triticum dicoccoides. Lineage (NCBI taxonomy): Eukaryota > Viridiplantae > Streptophyta > Magnoliopsida > Poales > Poaceae > Triticum > Triticum dicoccoides. The sequence continues at coordinate 322,436,565 of NC_041381.1, forward strand.
TGCGCGCTGATTCCGAGGAGGAGGGGGGTGGCTGTGGCTGGGAGGTAAGGGAGGGTCTAGGCTGCCCAAAAATGGAAGGAATGGGTCTATATAAAGCAAAGGGGGACTAGGGTTGGGGTTTTCCATCCGTTTTCGGACATCGGATCTCGATCCGATGGTCCGGAGCAGAGGGGGTTTTAGGTGGGCTTCAGGTGGGCTGTGACGAGAGGGTTGGGCTGAGAGGAGAGGGGAGAAATGCAACCCGGCAACTGTTTCGGAGGCCGAAACGTCCGACGAAGGTACCGGCAACGGTAGCGCTATACATTTAACGGTTGGGCTATCAGATGGACTCCGAATGCAACGAAACTTGGCAGGCGGCCTTTCTACACTATAATAAGACCGCATGACAAGTTGCAACCCATTCCGAGAACATTTTTATGCCACTTATAAAATAATATTTCGGAGGTGCCGCGGGCGCGTGCGAGTGTGTCTGGACTCCGAACGGACAACGGAGAGGACCGAGGAAACCCGAACGGATGCAAGTTTTGAAAAACATGCAGATGATGACATGGCAAGATGCAACACACAAGAAAATGACATGGCAACGACGGCGAATAACTGACGGACACCTGGCGCATCGAATCCGGGGCGTTACAACACTCCTCCACTAACAAGAGATCTCGTCCCGAGATCTTAGGACCGAGACGGAAGGGAAAAGGAAGAGGTGAAACAAGAACTGAAGAGAAGAAGCAAAGAATCGAGAGCACTCGAGAGTAAGAGAGGAACGACGAGAATGACGAGAATCGAAAACTCACAGAATCAGATAGACTATGAAACCACTCCGGTTAGAATGAGATAAGAAACGAATAAGACTGGAAAGATTTAGGCAACACTCCGGTTGAACAAAGAAAGAATAGAACATGAACTACGCAAGATGGGATGACACTTGACGAGATGAACAATGCAAAGCCTCCGGAAGAATTGAAGAGTTGAATGAAAAGAACTTAGAAGGAAGGATTAAACGTGGTTGTTGAGAAAATCAACAGCGAAAAGAATAAGCTTGTTGTGGACTTATGGATAACATCTCAAAAATTATGAGGTGATAACCAGCCGCAAACGAAAATGATTGAATAGCTGAGAAGAACGAAGGAATGCAAAACTCCACTTCAAAAGGATATGGAGGATTAATAACACTTTGCGATGCGAGAAGAAAAGATACTTGAATTCCACCAACAAAATCTTGATGAACTCTTGAAGAATGAATTATATCATGAAGAACCACCATGAAGAACTCCGGTAACAAAAGGATGATGAGATAGAATGAAGGATGAAAGAATAAGATGAGCCTTGCGGTGATTTAGATGGAGGTTCCGACGAAATGACCGAGGAAATTTGAACTCCGGAACAGAAAAGATGAAAAGACTTGGAACCAGAATTTATTCATCAAGAACAAACTCCGAATGAAGGGATTACTCACTTGAGGAAATAAGAATAAGATTTATTGTATGCTTATCCTTCATCAAATTCAATTGATGACAAGCAATGGATTTTGCATACTACTTATTCTTCTTGAAAAGGATTGAGAAGTGACATGTCGCAAACTTGAGAAGGTCTTCATGAACCACCGGTAGGATTGGAAAGATCGAATGTATAAAAATGATGATTAAGGAAAAAGAATCTTGAACAAACCACCGTAAGAATTCGAAAATGACTGATGAAAGAGACTTAATCACCGGGAAGAATTAGAAGAACCAATACGCAAGAGGGTATTTAGATGCAAAAGAACAAAGAGATCATGAGCTGATTAAAGAACACTTGAACGAAGCACCGGGAAGAATTATAGAACGATAGCTGGAATGATGGCCTCTGATGAAAAGAAATGGAAAAACAACTCCTGACAAACTCCGGATGGGTAAGAAAAGAATCTCTGACAAATGGAATAATTCGAGATGATAGCATGAAACTAGAACCATGAATCTTCGAGAGGACGGACAAGATTTAGAGGAAAAACTCTTCTTCGGTCTTCAAATGACGATGAAGAACACCAACAAAATTACTGAGATACTCCGGGAGAATGACAAGCGAAGAGGTTGAGTCAACAATGAAATGATTTGAAATCGATCTTGGAAAGTCATCTGACTGATGAAATCCATTCTTACGTCACACTTGAAAGAATTTGAGAATAGCTCCGGGAAATCAGAAGAGTCAGGTAAGATCCTGGGAAAAGACCTGTGGGTTAGGGCCCACTGAAGAGATAACACCGTTGAAAAGGATTGTTGAAAAGATTGATGATGCACCGGAACAATTGAAATATTTGAATGAGGTGACAACCTCGAATTAATTGGAACACAGACGAATCTTCTGAGATGTCTTGAACTCCAGAATGATTGAATGGCGAGATGCAAACGAGCAAGGAAAACACTTGAGTCGAGGGAAAGAATATAATCAACACCGAAAATTAGAATTGAATCCACCGGAAAAGAGATGAAGAATGTCCAGCGAGACGAGAATTCACCGGTTGAAATGATTGAGGAAAGACTGAAGATACTCCACACGAATGGAATTGATGCTCG
>NC_041381.1:322439603-322484240 GCF_002162155.2 Triticum dicoccoides
GCTCGAAACAGACCCAGGTTCCGGGAAGAAAAAAGGGTGGGAGGGCGGGAAAACAAAGGCAACTTGGAAGGGGAAACCGACGAATATCTTGAAGAGAAAACACCGGTTGAAATCATTGAGGAGAGAGAGCAAAAACTTCGCACGAGTAGGATGGATACTCGATTACGGACTCCAGTTCCAAGAAGAAGAAGGGTGGGCGGGTGGGAAAGAAAACAACTGAGGATTGAACTCAAAGATGAAGAGGGTCGAGTCGACTTGACGAGAAATGCACCGGATGAAAAGAGAAGAGAACCAACGAACGAAAAATTACCCGCGTGAACCTAAAGAAAATTTGAAGGGGAAGAGAAGTAATTCAAAACACCTACGTCAAGATTCCTTACCAGAGCGACGAAGGGACTGAGGAGTAAAAAGAATTCCTACTCTCCGATATAACTAGACTCTGAAAATAGTTTATTCTAGACTCAACATCGGCCAAACTACACGATCAATCAAGGGGGCTCCTAAGGTCGGTCGAGGCTCTGATACCAACTTGCCACGCCCAATATGTGACCCTATCCAAAAGGAACTCGAAGGTCCCACCAAGGATAGAACCGCATATTGAAACACTTTTGCAAGGTGGATATCATTACATCAACATTACATAATAGATGGGGATACATACAAGAGGCATGCAATGCCACACAAATACATCATCACAATACATAAGAGCATCATCCGACTACGGATGAATCACAAAGAGAAACTCAAACGACATCCACCCTGCTAGCCCAGGCTGCCGACCTGGAACCTATCCCCTGATCGAAGAAGAAGCAGAAGAAGAACTCCAAGACAAGCAAACATCGCTCTCGTGTCATGACCATCGCATAACCTGTACCTGCAACTGTTGTTGTAGTAATCTGTGAGCCACGAGGACTCAGCAATCCCATTACCATGGGTATCAAGACTAGCAAAGCTTAATGGGTAAAGGAATGGATAAGTGGTGAGGTTGCAGCAGCGACTAAGCATATATGGTGGCTAACATACGCAAGTAAGAGCGAGAAGAGAGAAAATGGAACGGTCGTGAAGCTAGCAATGATCAAGAAGTGATCCTGAACTCCTGCTTACGTCAAACATAACCCAAAGACCGTGTTCACTTCCCGGACTCCGCCGAGAAGAGACCATCACGCCTACACACACGGTTGATGCGTTTTAATTCGGATCTGGTGTCAAGTGGCGGGAGGAGGCTGGGGGGCGCGGAAATGGAGGTGGCTGCGCGCTGATTCCGAGGAGGGGGTGGCTAGGCTGGGAGGTAAGGGAGGGGCTAGGCTGCCCAAAAATGGAAGGAATGGGTCTATATAAAGCAAAGAGGGACTAGGGTTGGGGTTTTCCATCCGTTTTCAGACATCGGATCTCGATCCGACGGTCCGGAGCGGAGGGGGTTTTAGGTGGGCTTCAAGTGGGCTGTGACGAGAGGATTGGGCTGAGAGGAGAGGGGAGAAATGCAGCCCGGCAACTGTTTCGGAGGCCGAAACGTCCGACGAAGATACCGGCAATGGTACCACTATACAGTTAACGGTTGGGCTATCAGATGGACTCCGAATGCGACGAAACTTGGTAGGCGGCCTGTCTACACTATAATAAGACCGCACGAAAAGTTGCAACCCATTCCGAGAACATTTTTATGCCACTTATAAAATAATATTTCGGAGGTGCCGCGGGCGCGTGCGAGTATGTCTGGACTCCGAACGGACAACGGAGAGGACCGGAGAAACCCGAACGGATGCAAGTTTTGGAAAACATGCAGATGAAATGCAGATGATGACATGGCAAGATGCAACACGCAAGCAAATGACATGGCAACGACGGCGAATAACTGACGGACACCTGGCGCATCGAATTTGGGGCTTTACAAATAAAGATAGGAGGACTAGCCATAATGACAAGGTAAATGGACTAACACACGAGCAATAGAAAAACAGTAAGTGAAAAAGAGAGAAGGAGATTAGGAAAGAGAGGGCAAATAAAACGGCAAGGGTGAAGTGGCGGAGAGGAAAACGAGAGGCAAATGGCAAATAATGTAAATGCGAGGGAGATGGGTTTGTGATGGGTACTTGGTATGTCTTGGCTTGAGCGAAGACCACCCCGGCAACGGCGCCAGAAATCCTTCTTGCTACGTCTTGAGCTTGTGTTGGTTTTCCTCGAAGAGGAGAGGGTGATGCAGCAAAGTGTAGCATAAGTATTTCCCTCAGTTTTGAGAACCAAGGTATCAATCCAGTAGGAGGCTCCTCAAAAGTCCCACGCACCTACACAAACAAACTGAGAACTCGCAACCAACGCAATAAAGGGGTTGTCAATCCCTTCACGGCCACTTGCGAAAGTGAGATCTAATAAAGATAGTATGATAAGATAAATATATTTTTGGTATTTTATAAGATAGATGCAGAAAGTAAAGTTGCAAATAAAGTAGATGGAAAGCAAATATGATAACAGATAGACCCGGGGGCCATAGGTTTCACTAGAGGCTTCTCTCAAGATAGCATAAGTATTACGGTGGGTGAACAAATTACTGTCGAGCAATTGATAGAAAAGCGCATAGTTATGAGATTATCTAGGCATGATCATGTATATAGGCATCACGTCCAAAACAAGTAGACCGACTCCTGCCTGCATCTACTACTATTACTCCACACATCAACCGACTCCTGCCTGCATCTTGAGTATTAAGTTCATAAGAACAGAGCAACGCATTAAGAAAGATGACAGGATGTAGAGGGATAAACACATGCAATATGATATAAACCCCATCTTGTTATCCTTGATGGCAACAATACAATACGTGTCTTGCAACCCTTTCTGTCACTGGGTAAGAACACCGCAAGATTGAACCCAAAGCTAAGCACTTCTCCCATGGCAAGAAAGATCAATCTAGTAGGCCAAACCAAACTGATAATTCGAAGAGACTTGCAAAGATAACTCAATCATACATAAAAGAATTCAGAGAAGATTCAAATATTATTCATAGATAAACTTGATCATAAACCCACAATTCATCGGATCTCGACAAACACACCGCAAAAAGAGATTACATCGAATAGATCTCCACAAGAGAGGGGGAGAACATTGTATTGAGATCCAAAAAGAGAGAAGAAGCCATCTAGCTAATAACTATGGACCCGTAGGTCTGTGGTAAACTACTCACAACTCATCGGAGGGGCAAGGATGTTGATGTAGAGGCCCTCCGTGGTTGCTTCCCCCTCCGGCAGAGTGCCGGCAAGGGCTCCAAGATAGGATCTTGCGGATACAGAAGGTTACGGTGGTGGAAATTGTGTTTCATGGTGCCCCTGGATGTTTTCGGGGTACGTAGGTATATATAGGAGGAAGAAGTACGTCGGTGGACGCCCTTAGGGCTCCGAGGGCTCATGAGGATCGGCTTCTTCACCGTGCGTCGTCAGCTACTCCAACACCCGCTCTACAATGATATCAGGTGACATCTTTCGAGTTTCATTTCAGCTGGGAGCGCCCTCAGGGTTGCATTATTCCCAGGTCACATGGGTCTGCCCCCGTGGCATGTATCCGTTTTGCTTATGTCTTTAGTTCACTTTGCTGGGGTGCCCCTCGGGCTGCATCATCCCCAAGCCGCTCGGGCCTGACCCAGTGGCGTGTATCTTTCCTACATCTATTTAAGCTGATTTGCTCCTCATGCTCAACTTGCCTATGATTATCATCTCCCGCCCATCACGGCCCCTTTTTCTCCCTAATGCAAACCGCTTGCACGTTAAAAGGGGGGCGCCTGAGCATCGCGACTCAGGAGCTCTTACTGGCTCTCCAGCCCTCACCCCTGGCCTTGTCCACGGCATCGCGACCTGGCATACCAGCGGCGGCTGAGCTAGCTCGAGGGCCGGGACCTGAGGACGTAGGGCATTTGCATCTAACCACCCTGCAGGAACACTCAGCTGCCCAATGCTCAAGATCATGCGCAACCCGCCTTGAGGTAGGGCCTCGTGTGTCCCGTGTTGGCTCACGAGTACCCAGATACACCTCGTCTAGCCCTACCATGCCGGCCACATGTCAGGGTGGGGCTGTACATGCCCCGGGGGCTCCTCCCGGAGGGGGCCCCCTCCCACGTACCAGTGGAAGCACCATGCTCCGTGCTGGCTGACGACACTGCCGAGGAGCAGCTATGCCCGTACACAGACGGAAGCGCTATGCTCCACGCTAGTGATAAACAACTGAGGGCAGCCCACGGTTGTATCAACCTCAGGGAGCCCAGAGCTTAGTGTCTGGCCTCATCGCAATGCCTCCCCGTGGGAGCATCACGTGAGGGGGCTGGACACCGGGGCTGCGCCTGGGTCACGCCCGAGCGCATGCCACCCAGCCAGGTCCCTCGGACCTGGTCGTCGCGCGCCCCTCCCCGAGCGGAGCCAAGGTATGAAGACCGTTTGAGTGTCAAGGGGGACTCCTGAGCATCGTGACTTAGCAGCCTAACTGGTCACGTAGCCCCTCACTCCTTATTTCCGAAAGGCTAACGGCGGTTGAGGTATGCGCGGGGCCGGGCCCTGCCGCCGTAGAACGATAGATCTACTCCTACACCCCCTCCCTATTTTCTGTTTGCGTGTCAAGGGGGACTCCTGAGCACCGCGACTCAGGAGCCTAACTTGCCACATAGCCCCTCACTCCTTGGTCCTGTCCTGGTGATCCGGTCGGGGCTAACAACGGCTGAGGTATGTGCGGGGCTGGGCCCTGCCGACGTAGAACACAAAGCAAACAGGAAGGAAACCGCATAATCTCGCAAATTCAAAAGAAAATATTACAGAACATAAATTGTCCTCACGATACCAAACACAAGTTTAAACGCCTCCACGAGGCATGGTGCATGTTGCAGGAATTAAAACAGGAAAGAAGCAGCGAGGAGATCACCCTTGAGCAGCACCGTCATTCGCCGGAAGCCCCATCTCCGTGGTGGAGTTGCACTTGTCAGCTCCACCTCCCGAGGCCGCGGAACCAGCAGCACCTGCCTTGGGTGCAGTGGCGAAGGCGCGGAACTTCTCCAACAAGGCCTCCGTCAGGCCCTTCACGGCCTCAGCAGCGGCGGCGAAGCGCTCGGCGTCCACAGGCTCCAGCAGGTCATCAAGGTTGGCGTCGGGGTTGCGAAGGTAGACGTGGCTAAGGATCCGCGTCAGTGCTACGGAGGAAAGGACGCGACCTTCAACCTCGGGCATGGGGCCGATGCTGGTCACGACCTCCTCAAGCGCCTCGACCAGGAAGGGAAGCAGCTTGACGGGGCCGTCCGTGGCTCCAGCCAGCGGCTTCTCCAGGCCTTCGTCATAAAGCGACTTTAACACCGTGCGAGATCTCACCTTGTAGTCCGTGAAGGCCACACGATCCTCGGCCAAGACCTTCGCCTTGGCGTCCAGCTCAATCCTCTCCGCCTGCAGCTTCTACTCCAGCGTCTTCAGCCGACCGCAATCGGCGGACAGTTTGCTGTCGCGGTCCCTGACAGCGGCCTCCCGAGCCTTCATCTCTTCCTCCTTCGCCTGACGGTCGCGAACCTCCTTGGCAAGCTCGTCACGCAAGCCTCGCAGCTCATCCTCTAGCGCCTTGCAACGGCCCCGGATAGTTAAAGCATCCTTCAATGCCACGTCACGAGCGGCTATGGCTTGGGAGGTGACTTGCTTATCCTCCTCGGAAGCTGTCACAGCCTGGCTCAGCGCCGCCCAGACGGAAGCGTCAGAGCGAACCCAGCCAGAGACCAACTCTAGGCGCCTGACCACCAGGCGGCGGTTGGCGCCCTGGAGATCTTCTCGTAGCCGACTCAGCTCATCAGCAGCACGGTCCAAGGCGGAGGAGGAGGCAGAGGAGACGGGAACCGGTGGAGTAGGAGGAGAAGACGGCAGCGTAATCACGTCCTGGGAGGCTGGGACCTCCAGAGCCTTGGCAACCTCGGCGACAGCGTCAAGCGCTGGTGCCTCCGGAGTCAGCGGGGCCACGGGGGCTAGGCCCCCGCCAGAGCGTCCCTCTTAGCCTCGCGAGGACGATCGGGCAGGGGAGGTGCGAGCTCCATCGTCTCCCCTTCCCGCAAGCGAAGGCGCGGCCACAACAGACGAGCTTGCCCAAGCGGGGCCACCTTGTCCCCCTTCAGCCTCTTCACCGCAGGCGGCGGCCTACCCAAACAATGGAGGATGTCAAGCCCTGACAGCAAAAACGAGAGCAAAGCAGAGTTCGAGTACTTACTGGTTAGCCGCGGCAGACTCCAACGGCCTCCGGCCGAGCTTGAAGCCCGAGAGCCTCTTGTGGGGCGCAGCCTCGGGAGGTCCGGCAGCAGAGGAGGGCGCACCAGAAGGGCTGGAGCTGGCTTCGGGCAGCACCGGGGCTGGAGTAGACCCTCGGGGGATCAGCGCTGACTTGTCCTTCTTCGGGATCACGGGCAGGTCCTCTCCCCCTCGCCTGGCGTCGGCCTCGTTGTCGTCCGGCATGGAGTGGAGGACGTTGGACCTGCGCCAAGGGGAGTTCTCCCCTGTCTCCTCAGTGGTCGCCTCCGAGTCGCGCTCCTCCTCTTCCTCGTCTTCCTCCTCTCCCCCATCGGAATTGCTGGAGGATAACTCTACCTTCGCCGTCGCCGCCTGGCCCTTAGGGGGCACCGCCGGCACCAGACCGTCCCCGTCAAAGGTGGGCATGGCGTCCACCACCCGCTCCCAGTCATCGCGAAGGAACAAGGGGACAGGAGCACCCTCCAGGCTTGGCATGTCCTCTCTGACCAGGAAGCGGAGAGTGGCAGTCAGATCTTCATCAGCCAGGGCCTCCAAGTTGAGCCGGAGGACGGCGTCTGCATCCTTGAGTCTCCACAACGGGCGCGAGTGCGCCTGAAGTGGAACCACCCGATGCTCCAAGAACTCCTTCAGGAGCGTGGCCCCGGTCAGCTTCGCCACCTTCATATTTCTAGGCCTCAGGTCGGTGTTCATCTTCTCCAGCACCAGCTTCGCCCGACGGTCGTCAAGCTTCGCATGGGACCACGCCTCGACGGACTGGGGCAGCCCCGTGGGCAGCGCTAGCCGAGAGTTGATGCATCTGGCATCCAGCATAACCCACTTGCTCTGGAAGCCGTTGACCCTCTTCCCGTCCTTCGAGATTGCGTTGGCTTTGGAGTACGCAACAAAGCTTGCACACGCCGAGATATTGGTGCTAGTGACTCGAAGGAAGAAGAAGTGGCGCAGCAAGGCTACGGAGGGCATCACCCCGACGTGTGCCTCACAGTAGTAGGCAAAAATTGACAGAAGGAGAACAGAGTTGGGACGGAGATGCAGAGCATGCAGGTTATAATGGCGGAGGACGGCATAAAAGAACTCGGAGAAAGGAGATACCAGGCCAGCGATGATGATGCTCATGAAGAAGGGGTAGAAGGTGCTCCCTTGTCCTCCAGATGGGCGGAGCCGGGTCGGAGCGCAGTCTCCCCCATCTTGGTGCGTTGCGCCACAGTCATCAGGCGCATGAGGGCGAGATTCTTCTCCGTCATGTTGGGGGATCCAGAGCCGGCCGGCGAGTACCAGGCCGATGGAGCCTCGGCCGCGGTCTTGCGTGGCGCCATTGCTCGCTGGAGGAGAAAGGGTGAGGCGGATCTGGAGATTTCGGAAGAAGGAGGCAAGAGCAGGAAAGCGGATCTGGAGCAAGGCTAATGAGAGCAATGAAGGTAAGCCTCACCAGAGCCAGCCTTTTTGTCAGATGGGCAATTGCCGAGGTAGCATGGGGAAGTGGAGATGCCCGTGTCCAATCAACGGCCACACGGCGACCAAGGCCACAGGCTATTGGGGCACGTGGCGCTCCGCACTTGCCCTTTTGCTTCATCGCTAAGCCAAGTCCGAGCGCGCCTTGAGCCCGGGGGCTACTGTTAGCGTTCTGGGAAGGGGGGTCCCCAGACTTGCCTGCCTGCGGCCTGCGGCATGGCTCAAGTGGTGGCCCAGTACGGCCCATCTTCATCAACTCAAGCTCAAGACCCTCGCGAGGGACCAAGCCTCGCGGGGCGGACGATGAAGGGCTTCCTCAGGAGCGGCCTCACCAGGCAGGCTCGCAAGGAGGCGGAGAGATCAAGGCAGGGGTACCTCGCGAGGTGCTCATGACGCAAGCCGTGACGACCGAGACCAGGCGGGCACTGGCCTCGTCAGTGTCCTTGTTTCCTCTTTGGTGCAAAGGGGGCAAGTGCAGGCGTGGAATACCGGGGCATCAGGCAAAGGTTACCATTTCAGTGCAACGAGACCAAGACCAGCAGAACGGCAGGACGGAGGTCACCGTGGAGCCCAAGATGGTATCATCGCCAGTGCCTGGCAGCCGAAGACCAACTTTAGTCAGGATAACTTGTACAAGATGTTCCCCTTCAAAATGGCCGTTGTTGGCTCCCTTCTCGCTCCATATTTGGGAAGAGGACTAGGGCATCTATATATAGAGCTAGCCACCACATAGTAGATCATCTCATCTAGAGGCGGGAAGATCCATCCCAAGTAGAACACCGCACCAGCTCAAGAACACCTCTCGCGAGGCTGTTCTTCCCCTGTACTGTTTAACGTCAGCCCCTGAGGCAATCCACCACACCACACACTGGATTAGGGTGTTACACCATGACGGTGGCCCGAACCAGTATAAACTTCGTGTCCCTTGTGTTGTTCATCGTTTAGCTTAGATTCGTAGTGAGGCGTTGGGACGTGGATCGGTAGGGGAAAGATCTTCGCGCGCACCCCAGAGTTCGAACCTTAAGGGTTTGCCGGAAACCGATATCTGACACTAGCCTTCCCCAAGTTTCTTTCCACTCAAATCCTCTTTCCACCAAATCCAAATCCTGTGAGAGAGAGTTGAGTGTTGGGGAGACTATCATTTGAAGCACAAGAGCAAGGAGTTCATCATCAACACACCATTTGTTACTTCTTGGAGAGTGGTGTCTCCTAGATTGGCTAGGTGTCACTTGGGAGCCTCCGACAAGATTGTGGAGTTGAACCAAGGAGTTTGTAAGGGCAAGGAGATCACCTACTTCGTGAAGATCTACCCTAGTGAGGCAAGTCCTTCGTGGGCGACGGTCATGGTGGGACAGACAAGGTTGCTTCTTCATGGATCCTTCGTGGGTGAAGCGCTCCGTGGACTCGCGCAGCCGTTACCCTTCGTGGGTTGAAGTCTCCATCAACGTGGATGTACGATAGCACCACCTATCGGAACCACCACAAAAACATCCAAGTCTCCAATTGTGTTTGCCTTCTCAAACTCCTCCCCTTTACCTTCATATGCAATTGTTTTACATTCCACTGCTATACTCTTAGAATTGCATGTGTAGGTTGATTGCTTGACTTGTGCTAAGTTGCTAAAATCTGCCAAGTACTAAAATTGGGAAAAGGCTAGATTTTTATATGGTTAAGTAGTCTAATCACCCCGCCTCTAGACATACTTTAGATCCTACAACGGTGTTCCTCGACAATGGAAGAGCCTCGCAGCGTTTCTAGCAAAGTTTTCGATGCCTCTGGATGGACAAAGGTCATCAGTGGAATAGGCATGCCCCCTTCCTTCGAGAAGGGGTGCTTGCCAGATTCTGGAGCCGTATGGGTCTCCGAAATTATATTCGGTGGGGGGCCGAATTGAATATGGCCCCCATCGTCAGTATCCATGGGGGTTTGTTCCCCCATGTGTCCGGCTTCACCCTCTGGCGCTTCCCTGATGGCCTTTGGGTTCTCTCACGGGCCTAGGATCCTTCAGGACGATGACTCGGCGCCATCCATGGCCTTGGGAGAGGAGGCCGCGGGAAGGGTTCCGCTGTCCATCGCGTCCGGGTCCAGCGAATCCTCCGATGATAAGGACCACTCGAGGTTGGACCGAGCCGGACTGCAAATGCATAATTCAGTACATTGAAGCAATGAAGTAAAAGGGGCCGGATACATCAACATGTCCGGACACTTACGATTTGGACAGGGGCTTGTCCCTGGGCTCCCACTCCCAGCTCCTGTCGGTGGCCGCTGTGGAGCTGTCCGGAAGGAGGCTTTCCTCTTCTTGGATGCCTCGGCCTCCGGATGTGAGGAGGCCGGCCTCTTCTTTATCCCCCTGCAGGGGGGAACAACTTTCTTCTTCTTCCTCCTCCTCCTCGTCATCTTCAGCACCGGAGGAGTGTGTCTCGGCGTCTTCGGAGGTCGCGTCTGAAGTGCCCTTGCAACGGAGACCACCTCTGGTCCCCTTGGCCTTCTTCTTGGCCTTCTTCTCTGGCACTTGCTAAGGCGCCAAAACCAGCATCTTTGTCAGAAGCGGGACTTCCGGGTCTTCGGGCAGCGGGGCCAGATATTTAATCTGCTCCGCCATCTCTGTCCAGGCCTGAAAAAATTAATGGGGAGGCTTAGATGCCTTCCTCGAGTATGCAAGTAAAGGGTATGCCTTGAAAGCATGAAAGAACTTACCGGACTAGTAGGGTGCGTCAAGTCATGCCCTCGATCCTCGGTCGTGGGTGGCGGCACCTCATTGGCCTTGAAGAGCACCTTCCAGATATCTTCGTGCGACGTGCCGAAGAGCTCCAGTAGGGTCTGGTGCTTGGCCGGATCGAACTCCCATAGATGGCAAGTCCGACGTTGGCACGGAAGGATCCGACAAACAAGCATCACCTGGATCATGTTGACGAGCTTGATTCTCTTGTTTATCATGTTCTGGACGCACGTTTGGAGCCCTGTCAGCTCGTCCAGGGAAGACCAGTTCAGGCCTTTCTCTTGACAGGAGGTAAGCCATATCGGTACTTCGGACCAGAATGCAGGAGCCGCTGCCTAGTTGGTGTCGTGCGGCTGTGTAATATAGAACCACCCTGAGTGCCACCCTTTGACAGTTTCCACAAAGGAGCCTTCGGGCCATGTGACATTGGGCATCTTGCCCACCATGGCGATTCCGCACTCTGCTTGTTGGCCGCTCACCACCTTCGGCTTCACATTGAAGGTCTTTAGCCATAGGCCAAAGTGAGGCGGGATGTGGAGGAAGGCCTCGCACATGACAATAAATGCCGAGATATTGAGGATGGAGTTGGGGGACAGGTCGTGGAAGTCCAGCCTGTAGTAGAACATGAGTCTGCAAACAAATGGGTGGAGAGGGAATCCAGCCCGCGGACGAAGTGTGAGATGAATACCACCCTCTCCTGGGGCTCTGGGGTGGGGACGATCTGTCCCTTGGCCGGAAGCCGATGGGTGATTTTCTTGGCTAGGTACCCAGCCTCCCGGAGCTTCGTGATGTCCTTCTCCTTAACGGTGGAGGCCATCCACTTGCCTCCAGCTCTGGATTCGGACATGGTGGAGTGCTTTTTTGGACGAAAAAGACGAGAGCTTGGGCGCTGGAGCTCGAGAATGGATGGGCAGAGGAAGGAGAAGGCGTGGGTGAAAAAGGGGTGAATCCGTGTCTCTTTATAAGGGCAGTGAATATCAAGCGCCTCCCAATTCGCCTTAAAACTTGCCCATTCCTGGGCCATGCAGATAGCATGGTTGGATTACCAACACCCGTATTGATGAGAATCCCGCAATAAGGGGACGCGATCTCTGCTTTGACAAGACGTGCCAATGAAACTGCACCTCGAAATATGGAGCGGTAGGCTAAAAAATGGTTCGAATAATGACCGGGCGGAGATGTGATGTCACACTACAAAAAGTTGTCAACAGATTGGACTTGTGGAATATTATACTCTCTACCGTTGTGTGTGGTACTTGTTTTGCAGAGCCAAACACGTTTTCTATGTTCTGAGACTATGTTGGAGTATTCGGAGAAGGAACCCGCCTTGCAATGCCGGAGACAATATGTGCGCCGGACTCATCATCATTGAAGCCTGGTTCAGTGGCTACTGAGGGAGTCCTGGATTAAGGGGTCCTTGGACAGCCGGACTATATACATGGGCCGGACTGTTGGGCTATGAAGATACAAGACTGAAGACTTCTTCCCATGTCCGGATGGGACTCTACTTGGCGTGGAAGGCAAGCTTGGCGATTCGGATATGTAGATTCCTTTCTTTGTATCCGACCTTGTACAATCCTAGCCCCCTCCGGTGTCTATATAAACCGGAGGGTTTAGCCCGTAGGACACAATCATAATCCCATAGGCTAGACTTCTAGGGTTTAGCCATTACGATCTCGTGGTAGATCAACTCTTGTAATACTCATATTCATCAAGATTCTTCCCATGTCCGGATGGGACTCTACTTGGCGTGGAAGGCAAGCTTGGCGATTCGGATATGTAGATTCCTTTCTTTGTATCCGACCTTGTACAATCCTAGCCCCCTCCGGTGTCTATATAAACCGGAGGGTTTAGCCCGTAGGACACAATCATAATCCCATAGGCTAGATTTCTAGGGTTTAGCCATTACGATCTCGTGGTAGATCAACTCTTGTAATACTCATATTCATCAAGATTCTTCCCATGTCCGGATGGGACTCTACTTGGCGTGGAAGGCAAGCTTGGCGATTCGGATATGTAGATTCCTTTCTTTTTATCCGACCTTGTACGATCCTAGCCCCCTCCGGTGTCTATATAAACCGGAGGGTTTAGCCCGTAGGACACAATCATAATCCCATAGGCTAGACTTCTAGGGTTTAGCCATTACGATCTCGTGGTAGATCAACTCTTGTAATACTCATATTCATCAAGATCAATCAAGCAGGAAGTAGGGTATTATCTCCATAGAGAGGGCCGAACCTGGGTAAACATCGTGTCCCCCATCTACTGTTACCATCGACCTTAGACGCATAGTTCGGGACCCCCTACCCGAGATCCACCGGTTTTGACACCGACACCTCCACTACAAATCGACTTCTCCCTCGTCCTCTTGAAGAAAACCGCTGATGTGTGCGGCGGTAGGGTTTGTAGGAGTACTATGGCATGCGCGGCCATGTCATAGTAAACGGGAGAGGGATTGAGTTCGAGTCAACACCTTAAATATGTGTGAGCCGCTTGGTTTTACGAGAACGAGGCAGCATTTTGGGTTCGGGGACCAGTGGAGTAGGTTTGACCGAAAGGCAGTGATGCATGGGCCCTGCATTTTGATATACTCGGGGCCGCGTGAAATTTGCTACTCTACTCAAAACTAGTAAGGTACACATCCATTCAACGCATGAGATTTGGAAACCAAATTATGAATAAATACACACTATAGCATCTAAATCTTTGATTCATATATGCATGATGTAGATGTTCATTTAGTTCTTATAGTTAATCTCATTCAAAATCAATTAGTTTTATAAAAATGTTAAGATTCATGGGGTTGTACGTTGTAATTCCCGAGAGAGATTAGGGCTTGGCGGTGGCTCCGTGTCGTAAAACGCGATGAAACTTTCTCTCTGATTTTTTTCTCCCCGAACGTGAATATATGGAGTTGGAGTTGAGGTCGGTGGAGGTCCAGGGGGCCCACGAGATAGGAGGCCGCGCCCTAGGGGGGCCGCGCCCCCCTGTCTCGTGGACAGGCTGTGGGCCATTCTTTTGCCAAAAATTCTTATTAATTCCAGAAAGTGCCTCAGTGGATTTCCAGGACATTCTGAGAACTTTTCTTTTCTACACATAAAACAACATCATGGCAGTTCTGCTGAAAACAGCGTTAGTCCGGGTTAGTTTCATTCAAATCATGCAAGTTAGAGTCCAAAACAAGGGCAAAAGTGTTTGGAAAAGTAGATACGTTGGAGATGTATCAATGGACAACGGGTCATGAAAAGTATTTTCCCGCCAGCAATCCTGTCAGGACCCCAAGGTGTTGATATTTGAGGTATGACACAGCTATAAATCCATATTCCATTATATCGCTCACGACAAAAGGCAGTCGAATATTTGGTACATATCTCATGCTCGAGCCAAAGTAATAAATCAAAATAAATTAGTACCACCTATGAGCAGTCAGATCACGTCAGAAGATAGCCATGATTAATTCTCAGCATTTATTGAAACCAGAAGGCTTGCATTTATTTGAAGCAACCCCATGGCAGAAGTAAAAAGGTTTTCATGACCAAAGGAAAAATTTATGCTCAGATCCATTGGATATCACTGCAGATATGAGAAAATTCACGTCAGCAAAAGTATTTGGTAGGTGAGCAAAAACCCGTCAGAATTTGAGGAAAGGTGAAGCAAGCCACCCCAGAGCAAGGTAAGTTGATCATCTGAAATTCTTGGGGGAACAATAAATAAAGGAAAAAGGATACCCGAGTTGGAAACGCTGTCCTCGAGTCATACTTGTTCCCTGAGCAACCAAATCTCGAGGACGAGATTTCTTTAAGGGGGTAAGAGTTGTAACAGCCTGGCTTTTGGCCCTTTCCTTTTTCTTTTGATTTATTTGGTTTTTGCACTATTTTTCTTTTTAGAGTGGTTCTGTGGCCTTGCCACCTAGGAAATCATCCTCATCCCCCCTCCCAAGTGGCTCATCATTCTCAAAACCTTGCCAAGACCATGTCACTTCACTCCTTGACCAAACCCTAAAATCTTTTTCTAGGCAATATTCCTTTTTCTATTAAAGGAACACCCTATCTGCCCTAGGTTGTGAAGAAACCTATATTTTTGTCCATCCAAAAATTACCAAATAATTCTCATAATTCCTTTGGGTCATATATTGCTCAAATATGCCCAAATATTTCCTTGGCTAGTTCAAAAATAATTCCCCAATATTCCAATTTCTATTATGTCCTAAATGGCACTTTGTGAAGGAAGTACCATTTATCTTATCTTGTTTGCTCCCAAATTTTTTGGTCATGCTTACATATCCAAATAATTGCCTCATGCACAAATTCAACTTCATTTGCCTAGCGAATCTTCCATAGTGATTTTTGAAAGTTTCTGTCAAATAGAAGGCTTTGAGAAGGAAGTACTAGCTAGGAGTATCCAAATGAGTTGAACTTTTGCACACTCCCTCATGTGCTCATATTAACCCTCTCCACCCATTTGCAGCCCCATCCAATGATCTATGTGAGCACAAGACCAAATCTTTGATTCTAGCAATATTTTCAGGTTGTGAAGCAAGTGTATTTTATATTGCTTCAAAAATTCTCATAAATTACCAGATCATGCTCCTACCCATAAAATATCTCTCCGCCCAATTTGGTATCATTTCATTGAGCCATTTGATCACCAAAATTATTCCAAGTTTCTGGACAGAAATGATGGTTGTGAAGCAAGTACCATTTTGGCTTGTCCATTTGGTATGAGATTTTTACAGCATCTTTATATGTCCATATCATGAGGCCTTGCCCAGGTTGCTTCTCCATGTGAGTGTATCATCCAAATCAAGTTTCTGGACCAAATGTGCACTTACAAAGCAACCCTAGGCATTTGAGGTCCATTTCTTCTCTAAACCTCCAGGACTGTAGTCCTTCCATAGATAAACACCCCAGACAAACTCTTTGGCTTCACTAAATTTTCTGTTGATCACTAGTGCACGGCCAAGTTTACTGCAGTAAACTTTAGAGCTTCATCCCAACCCAACCATAGTGCCTCAGCTCAAGCCAATGGCACATAAATGATCCACCTTGGAAGGACTAGCCACCACACAATGTTTGCAATTCCCTCGTGAGCTCCTTGTGCCTTGTCCTGTGGTGACCGCGCAACTGGCATGCCGTTTCACGCGCTCTGTGCGCTGTGGCGTGTCCAGAGCACCGTTTGTGCTTCGGCACCTCTCCCTCTTGTCGTCTTAGCGCGTGTGAGCATGTCCCTTGGCTTCACCTCATCGTCGCCGTTCCCTTGGACCCCTCTCCCCCTCCGGCATCTTCCTCACTAACGCAAACCGACGCGTGCCCACGGGCGAACGGTGGTGATTTGGCTCTGTTTGTCGTCGTCGTCATCCTCCCTGTGCTCCCTTGGCCGCCTCTTCCGTGAGCTCTCCCTCATGTTCCCTCTCGTCGCCTAACCCCGAGCTCATGCGCATGCACACGCGTCCGTGGCGCCGGATACGCGTCCACGATGACGCAAGCTCGGCCTCGTCCCCCTCTGCCTATTTAAGGCAACCCGAGCTCCCTCGACCGCACCAGTAGTCCTTCCTCACTCCTAGAGACCCGCCTAGCCATCCCCTCGAGCCCGAGGAGCTCTTTGTGGTCACCATTGCCACCATGGCCGACGCCCTTGTCCACTCTGATTTCGGTGAACCGAAGCCCCTCTTCTCCATCTTCCACCTCTAGTAGGTCACCCAACACCCATAGCCTCTCCCGCAGCCCTCCGTTAGTCGCCGGAGTCGCCATGGCCTCGTCCTCTAACTTAGGCCGAAGCCCTGTCCGCCACGGCCGTGGTCCCACACTGTCCGATGCTCCCTGGCATTCGAATGGTGGAGGAATGGGTGCACCTCGCTGCCCTGAGTGCTCAGGTGGTCCGAGCTCCATCGGAGGCGGCCGGAGCTGGCCAGGCGAGCACCGGCGCTGGTGGCCCGTCTCTGCTCTGCGGGCGTGAGTTGGGGAAGAAGATGGGGGCGGGAGGAGAGAGAAGAGATGCGGTGGCCCCCGCCTGTAAGTGACCCAGATGGCCGGCCCTGCCTCCCACTGACGTGGATAAGTGGAGACGTCTTCTCCCGAATATGTCTCCCCTACACAAAAGCTTGCTCCTCCTCTCCCTCGGGCTAAAATGTGTTTTCCCTTCTGGAAAACGTATTTCTAGAAAAGGTGTTCTCAGTTTTTCTGGCTGAGGGCCTGTTTGTGAAGATTTTCTGATAGATAGGTCCCTGGCAGAAAAACTAAATAAACTTTTTACCGGAGACTCCAAACGAGGTGATTCCAAAGCCCACTTCTTCGTCTCGTCGATCCCGTTCTGTTGGTCACCTTTTCACCATGTTTTGACATTCTGAAAATGACAATTTTGCCCCTACCCTTATTCATCCCCCTCGAAGATAGAGCAGTTTTTGGTGATTCTTTCCGCGAGTTTCTCGCACTTCCTCCCGGTGATTTCTTCCACCCCAGGCAAGCCACACCCTCCATTTGCATCACTGTAATGTAGTGACATGGTTTAATTTATTTGAACTTGTTTAAAATATTCTTTAGCTACATGAGTTTGTGCATGGAATTTTCTTAGAGTGTTATTTTGATCTTGTTGTTGCCATGCTATTGTTTGGATTACTAGGAGTTATGCTTGCACTTGATGAGTATCATGTTGTCATTGGAGTATTATTAGCTGGTATTATGATTACTTTCATGTTGGTATCTGGTATTATATTTTGGAGTATTACTTTGGATGGCATGCTGCCTTTGGATTATTAGTGGTTAGTATGATTATCTTTATGATGATAGTTGTTGTTCTGTTGCTTGGAGTACTATTTTTGGAGATGATATTTACATGTTGATCTTAGTTGGATAGTGGTGTTCTTGTTATTGGAGTAGTAGGATTATTGTTTTTGGATTCATCATAAAAGAAGTGTTATGCTATCCTCAGAGTATTTTGATATGATGATGGTATGCTTTGGATTATTTCTATGACATTGCTAGGGGATTATAGGTTGGTAGATGATAGCAGAGTAGCAGTTATCACTGTTATATTTTGGGGATAAATTATGTCATTAAGTTGGTCAGGTGCCATTGAAATGGGCTTTTGCAGTGCAACCACATTTGCCTTTATGGGAAGGTCCTAACTGGGTCTATTGTCATGCCTCTCGCCGGTGCCTCCAACGAGGGAAGGTTATGCGCGGGCGCTACCCTGATCAGGTAGGATGGTGTAAGCCTTGTGTTCCGAGGTTTGGTTTTTGAGCTCATGTCCCCGTTTGGGGCCGTTTATTTTGCCACGACAGTGGCCGTTGATGCCTTTGGTAGGCACGGGGCCACCATGACTTAGCCCAAAGGGGAGTTGGTCGGAGTGGCCGGGAGAGTGTCATGGCAGTAGATCGGTTTTGTTGGAACGCCATTGGTCCACCCGAATGGGAGTGCGAGGCCATGGGTTCCATGGTGTGGGAAAGTGTGCTACCTCTGCAAAGTGTGTGTTTAATCTATCGATAGCCATGTCCTAGGTCATGGACACAAGTTCGGACTAGGTCACACCGTTTGATCAACACTCACATGATGGAATGACTTATAGATGATTTGTACGATATATGTGAGCAGTAACAGTTTGGCAGGATGTTGATGATGATGTTGATATGATCTCGAGGATGATCATTCACTTTGTGATGTGATCACGAGGTGATCATGTGGATGTTCCGTTTGTGACCCGTGAACGATCACCGTTTGGTTTTGATCATGAGGTGATCGATATGGTATGTTTGTGGCACCCCGGCTCAGAGCGACCGGTTTACCTTGCATTGCCAACCCAGAGACCATGTCTTCTGGCAACACACAACAACATGGTACAGAAAACAACCGCTTTATTCATGCTAGCGGATCATAGTTCATATTACAACAGTTAGCGAGGCCAAGCGGCACACACGGTGCGGCTGAACAATATGTACATTATTTAGTGAACATAAAGGGGCCTCGATCATGACAACTACTCGGCAGTGAAACAACGTCGTAGCGGGACTCCGTAGCACAAGGACACCGACATGGACACGGTCTAGACTCGGACAGCACTCCTTTCCAACGGAACTTTCCTGAAATCTGGCATGACACGCCAGGTTAGTACATTGAATGTACTTGCAAGCTCACAATATGCATAAACAAGATGATAGACAATATTATGGTATTTATCCCATTTAATCAATAATGCAACTATATAACCAACATGTTGTGACAGTGCTCAACAGATACTCATTCTCCCGACTTGCTTACCAGGTGTGACCAACAAACATAATATTATCAAAACATACTCGTGATCCTTAAGGCGATCACAACCCGACCATCTCATGGCCCGTGATCCTTATGGCAATCACAACCAGACCAACTCGTGGCCCGTGATCCTTATGGAGATCACAACCCGACCAACTCATGGCCCGTGATCCTTACGGCGATCACAACTGTCAGGACCGGTTTTCTGGGTATCAATTTCCAGAAAATGGCCCTTGTGCTCACCAGCCCTAGGATTACTGTTAGCTGATGAGGCACCAACTTGATACAGAAATTCCAAGCAAAAATACAAAATATGTAGTACAAGACCATTCTGGCCTATGAGTACAACAAATGGTTTGCAGTGGTTGATGGCGGAAGCGGTTTGTTGATCATCGGTGTCTATGGGGCTCCATTTCCCAACAGGAACAGCTGACCAGGTTAATTCCTATCTTCGCGAGGCTGCTATCACCGTTGCTTAGTTTCCGGGGTTGTCATCACAATGCTCCTCTCCATGCAAGAAATCTGGCCAAGACAATAGCCAGGGACAAGCCAGTGAGTACTTTGAATGTACTCGCAAACATTATGAACACGGGTATAATATAACTAACGATAATCATGCTCTGATTTACTCTATGATCATAACGTCAGTCATAAAATAAAATCCATGATGCATGCAAGCAGGTTATTATATACAACATGAATATGCAATAATGGAGTAGAAATAACATGCACCGGTCGGGTGTCTGAAGCAACACCTCGAAAGGATCATGATATGAAGCATGCCTCAGTCGGGCGTCTAAGCGACACCACATAAAGGGCTTATAAGGTAAATAAATGACAAGCATGCCACAGTCGGGCGTCTGTGCGACACCACATAAAGGGCTTATAAAGTAAATAACAAGCATGCCACAGTCGGGCGTCTGAGCGACACCACATAAAGGGCTTATAAAGTAAATAACAAGCATGCCACAGTCGGGCGTCTGAGCGACACCACATAAAGGTCTTATAAAGAAAACAATCATAGTGAATATCCAGGAGGTAGAACCTTCCCAGGGATACTCGATAAATCCAATAATATAAAGTGTTAGTCCATAACAATAATAATCACAATCATCATAAGTCACAGGTAATGATCCATGTTCTGGTTTAGTAGTTTCTCCTCCGAAGACCGACACTAAGACCGACACTTGACCCGACCCAGACTGTAGTCCTTACCCATGGACACGGCTATTCGAATAGATATTAACTCTGCAGAGGGTGTACTCTTTACCCACGAGTAACGGATTCCTTTAGTCCATCAGGACTAATTCCGTCTATGGTCTTTTAATTGAAAACGCACCTGACTTGCACACACCAGCTTAACTTATCGGTGTCTGGAATCACCCACGACACCTGTCAAGTAAAACTCTAAGTGGGAAGGCTACAACCTCGCGTAGCATGGGATCAAATTTATGACGCGCACTCTAAGGGGTGCCCCCCTCTCGGTCCCAAACGGAAACACCCATGCCCCCGGACCAGGTGGCCTACCTACCGGCTGCAGTCGGTATCTTCCACCGTGGCCTCTCTGTACGGTGTGTGCCAAGAAAGGGGTTGACAGCCTACTGAACCGCACCCTACCTACGGCAGGGCAAGTGGTAGTACGAAACAAGTATGGGGGTTACTGGAGCAAGACTCGATCTACGGTCGACTCAGGAGGTTTATAAACTCCCTGCATGTTATGTGTAGCAAAAATATTTCAACCAACAGAATTACCACTCATTATACCCTACAATGCCATACCGGACATAACCGTCCCGACGGAGACCGGCGACAAGCTCACGCCTACCCAAGGCAGAGGCTTTCCCGGATTCCTTTCCAGCATGCATGCAAGGCACATGAGGATGATTACCATCACAAGTATATTCATTTCCAACAGCAAGGAAATCACTAATATGCATTCATGCAAATGATCGCGTCACCACTTAAAAATAACGAGTTCTCCGTATTTAGTGCGGTGTTATAATCGTGTCAACCAACGCACAAAAATATTATGCCAGGGTTCAGAATGCTTGCCTTCAAGTTGTGTAGAGGCAGGGTGCATCCTAAAACTTTTGAAAGTTTTCTTCTTCTCCAAAAATCCTATTTTGAAAATATTCAAATAACACATACTTCAAAAACAGTACAAAGAAGTTGTCTGAATTTTTTTTAAATAAATCTTAAAATAAACTAGACTAAATTTGAGAGAGGTAGGAAAAAGAATCAACTCATTTGGAGTTTTATTTAAAAAGATATAGCCAGTCAAAGTTTAGTCAAATTCTGTTTTTAAATAAAACAGAAAAAAGAAAAGAAAAGAAAATGATACACGTCGAAGACGTATTCTGGAAATAGGTTTCCACTTACACCTGCGTGGACCGGCGTTGGGTCACTGACAGTGGGCCCGCCTGGCCCACTGGTTAGGTTTGACCAGTCCACGCGCGCGTCATCTCCTCCGAACGAACAGAGGCGGAGCTCCGGCGAGGCTAGCCGGCAAACGGAGGCATCCCTCGGTGATCTGAGCACAAGGGTGTGCTCCGGTGGTCGAGACGAACCCGTGCATACCCGCCATGGTTGCCGACGTGGATGGAGTCGCCGGCGATGAGCTTCGCGGCGGTGATGGCTTCGGGCACGATTGGGGATCCGCGCTATGGTGGTTCTCCGTCAAGGCTGAAGGTCTGGGCGGCTCCGCAAGATCGTGTGGAGTCTGGTGGTGGCGTTGGGCGGACGGGAGGGGCTCTGGTTGTGGTGAACGGAGCTGGGACGTGGCGGCGGTCGAACCGGCCGGAGTCGGGGAGGACGGCTTCCCCCCGACGATTGCTGATTGTGGGGGTGCCATGGGGGTGGCCTGAGGTCACCTGAGTGCTCGATGAGCTCGGGGGCCTCCTTTTATAGCGCGACGAGGTTGGTTCCACGGCGGTGGATAAGGATGCCGGCAACTGTCGTTCTGTGGCTTGCAGGGCACCGTGTCGGGGCTGGGGATGGCGGCAGGAGCTAGCGGACGAGCGGGCACTGCTCCAGGGGCGAATTGGTGAGCGGGAGTGGCCCAGGCGGCGCTGACCAGTGCAGAGGCTGTTGGGCGGCAGTGGCGGTTAGCTTCTGGCTTTCCGGAGACGTGGCGAGGGGCTGTGGTGCTCGTGAGGGGGTACGGGTCGAGGCTTGGCCCTATGCGGCGAGCGGCAGAGGGTTTGGATAAGCTCTGGGAACATGCCAGGGGCGCGGCGGCTCGGGCTCGGCACGTGCAAAACGCGCGCTCTGGGCGCGCCCAGAGCACGCGCACCAAGTGCTCGGCGGAATGCCAGTGCATGCTACAGGGCTTGGGTGAGGCTGGCACTTAGCAGACCTAGGTTAGGAGTAGCTGGGAGTTTAGTGGACAAGGTTGCTGGGTCAGTGGGTCAAGTCCACAATGCTAACTAGAAACCATGCCAAAACTGGCCATGCACACAAGGTGTTTGACATAATTTCAAGGGCACCTAGGCATTTCTTGGAGTGGCCAAAGTCTCCAGATTGGGGTCTCTTTGGAAGGTAAAGAGGGTGGCAAGGTTAGTTTGTCAAAGCTAGAAACTTGTTAGTGCAAGATTTTAAGAAAACCAATTCTAGACAGAAAGTTAAGGGCACCATTTCATGGACCAAAATCTCCCAATGGGTCCAATCTCTTGGACTTAAGGGTTTGGTAAGGTGTACTACAAGCAGGAGAAAGCTCATGGGTAAAGGAGCAAGTTAAAATATGCTTGCAGTACAAATCATCAAGTTGGACCAGAATGAAAATGAGGATGGTTTACTCAAATTTTTCAAATAATAACAACGGGTTTTTGCATAAAGATGAATAATATACTCCTACTGACATCTCCTAATTTTGGTGGAAGTTTTAAAGAAATATTTAAATAGGTTGTAGTGCAAAATTGCCCACTAGACCAGATTTGAAAACTTGGTGTAGAACTCAAAATATCCAATGAATGAAATATATTTTTGCATAAAAGTGATTTAAAAACATCACATGTCATCCCCAAATTTTGGTTGAAATTTTAAATAAATTTATCAAATGGCTGTAGTGCAAATGGGACCTTAAAACTCATGAAAAACTATTTTAGAGAAATAAAGCTCAGGGAAAAATAGTTATGTAAATAATCCCACTGATAAAAGAATTGTTTTATTTGAGAGGGGAAATAAGCCCAGTAATGATTGAAAAGTTTTCACTTGGGGTAAAAACTCCATAATAATAAAGAAAATAATGGTTCTGAAATTAAATGGAAATCCAGAAAATAAAAGTTTAAGTTTCCTGGCAAAATTTTAATTAATAAAACAAGGTTAAATTTTGGGGTGTCACAACACTACCCCCCTTAAGAAAAATCTCGTCCTCGAGATTTGTTAAGGGTTGTTTTGAAAACATCCTTCCTGTTAGTTGAAACTAAAAAGTTTATTCATAGCACACATTTTAAGTCATCGGGTTGGCAGCTACGCCCGGGTGAAAAATGCAATCGCACATCAACATACTCATGTATGGATATTATTAAAAACAGGGGCGCACAAGCAAACAACATTTAATTTTGGTGATACAATATCACACAATTACAGGGCGTGGACATACTAAGACTCGGTACTACTCGAGCGACTCTAGTCTACCTCGTTAATATCTAAGCGGGCGTGCCTTGTGGACGTCGAGGTTTCTCCACGGTTCTCATCGTCAGGATTAGCTGGAGAGGGTTGAGGGACTGCAGGGTCGGGGTAGCGATGATGACCATCTCGGGGATTGTTGGCCACAATCCCGTTGGAGCGTGTTCCCAAAAGGCGACGAAGCACTTCTGGGGTCATCAAGGTATTTTGGTCGATGACCGGGGCAGACCTCAAAGACTCGATTGGTTGTCCGAACAACACGACTGGGTTGTCGGTGTTGGGCTCATCTTCTCCTCTTGCCGGGGCTCGGCGTATCAGCTCTCCATGAGCTGCGATCAGATCAAGAGTGATTTGATCAAACATATCCTCTAGTGCACTTACATAGCGCACCAGATGCAACAACGCAGGATCCGTCTCGTGATCTCCGTTGGCAACCCGAGGTGGCCTACCATACCCGTCACGGCTGGGGTAGTAGTAGAACGAGCGGCAGTTAACTCTGGGCGACAAGTGCCAGAGTTGAACTACAGCCTCTCGAGCAGCTAGTTGAATGGCTTGTGGCTCAAAGGAAGTTGTCCTTCCGATGAACCTGTAGGGGCGTTCCGGAGATAGACCCCTACCATAGACGTGCGCGGTGGCCCAGAATTGACGGCTTTCACCGCCCATGGGCCCTTGGTACACAACATATTCTGGGGGTTCTTCTAACGCAAAGGCACGGCGGGTGAGGTTTGCTAGCACGGTCACAAAACCTCCAAGGTTGTTTGCTGTGGTTTCATTGTGTATGAAGGGGCCAGGCATTATGGATTGGTCCATGAAAAAGTTTGTGATGTGCTGTGTTGAGGCTAGCGTGCCCTTTTTATAGAAAAAGGGGGACGAAGTCTTTCTTCGCACGCTTGCGAATGGGACAATTTAGGGGTCGGTCTCTGGCGCGTGATCGACGGGCTAGGCTGATAGGTTGGGCATCGACTGCCAAAAGTGTCGGGGTCACTGTGTGGCTATCTTGCACGAGAAGCTTGGCTGGGGTTAGGTTAAGGTCTGGTGGGTTGGCTAACCTAGGTTTATTGACCTGGCTGAGATAGGATTAGCCAATGGTCAGCCTGGCTCTGATACCAAGTTTGTCAGGACCAGTTTTCCGGGTACCAATTTCCAGAAAATGGCCCTTGTGCTCACCAACCCTAGGATTACTGTTAGCTGATGAGGCACCAACTTGATACAGAAATTCCAAGCAAAAATACAAAATATGTAGTACAAGACCATTCTGGCCTATGAGTACAACAAATGGTTTCTAGTGGTTGATGACGGAAGCGGTTTGTGGATCATCGGTGTCTATGGGGCTCCATTTCCCAACAGGAACAGCTGACCAGGTTAATTCCTATCTTCGCGAGGCTGCTATCACCGTTGCTTAGTTTCCAGGGCTGTCATCACAACGCTCCTCTCCATGCAAGAAATCTGGCCAAGACAATAGCCAGGGACAAGCCAGTGAGTACTTTGAATGTACTCGCAAACATTATGAACATAGGTATAATATAACAAACGATAATCATGCTCTGATTTACTCTATGATCATAACGTCAGTCATAAAATAAAATCCATGATGCATGCAAGCAGGTTATTTATATACAACATGAATATGCAATAATGGAGTAGAAATAACATGCACCGGTCGGGTGTCTGAAGCGACACCTCGAAAGGATCATGATATGAAGCATGCCTTAGTCGGGCGTCTAAGCGACACCACATAAAGGGCTTATAAGGTAAATAAATGACAAGCATGCCACAGTCGGGCGTCTGTGTGACACCACATAAAGGGCTTATAAAGTAAATAACAAGCATGCCACAGTCGGGCGTCGGAGCGACACCACATAAAGGGCTTATAAAGTAAATAACAAGCATGCCACAGTCGGGCATCTGAGCGACACCAGATAAAGGGCTTATAAAGAAAACAATCATAGTGAATATCCAGGAGGTAGAACCTTCCTAGGGATACTCGATAAATCCAATAATATAAAGTGTTAGTCCATAACAATAATAATCACAATCATCATAAGTCACAGGTCATGATCCATGTTCTGGTTTAGTAGTTTCTCCTCCGAGGACCGACACTAAGACCGACACTTGACCCGACCCAGACTGTAGTCCTTACCCATGGACACGGCTATTCGAATAGATATTAACTCTGCAGAGGGTGTACTATTTACCCACGAGTAATGGATTCCTTTAGTCCATCGGGACTAATTCCGTCTACGGTCTTTTAATTGAAAACGCACCTGACTTGCACACACCAGCTTAACTTACCGGTGTCTGGAATCACCCACGACACCTGTCAAGTAAAACTCTAAGTGGGAAGGCTACAACCTCGCGTAGCATGGGATCAAATTTATGATGCGCGCTCTAAGGGGTGCCCCCCTCTCGGTCCCAACCGGAAACACCCATGCCCCCGGACCATGTGGCCTACCTACCGGCTGCAGTCGGTATCTTCCACCATGGCCTCTCTGTACGGTGTGTGCCAAGAAAGGGGTTGACAGCCTACTGAACCGCACCCTACCTACGGCAGGGCAAGTGGTAGTACGAAACAAGTATGGGGGTTACTGGAACAAGACTCGATCTATAGTCGACTCAGGAGGTTTATAAACTCCCTGCATGTTATGTGTAGCAAAAATATTTCAACCAACAGAATTACCACTCATTATACCCTACTATGCCATACCGGACATAACCGTCCCGACGGAGACCGGCGACAAGCTCACGCTACCCAAGGTAGAGGCTTTCCCGGATTCCTTTCCAGCATGCATGCAAGGCACATGAGGATGATTACCATCACAAGTATATTCATTTCCAACAGCAAGGAAATCACTAATATGCATTCATGCAAATGATCGCGTCACCACTTAAAAATAACGAGTTCTCCGTATTTAGTGTGGTGTTATAATCGTGTCAACCAACACACAAAAATATTATGCCAGGGTTCAGAATGCTTGCCTTCCAGTTGTGTAGAGGCAGGGTGCATCCTAAAACTTTTGAAAGTTTTCTTCTTCTCCAAAAATCCTATTTTGAAAATATTCAAATAACACATACTTCAAAAACAGTACAAAGAAGTTGTCTGAATTTTTTTAAATAAATCTTAAAATAAACTAGACTAAATTTGAGAGAGGTAGGAGAAAGAATCAACTCATTTGGAGTTTTATTTAAAAAGATATAGCCAGTCAAAGTTTAGTCAAATTCTGTTTTTAAATAAAATAGAAAAAGAAAAGAAAAGAAAATGATACACGTCGAAGACGTATTCTGGAAATACGTTTCCACTTACGCCTGCGTGGACCGGCGCTGGGTTACTGACAGTGGGCCCGCCTGGCCCACTGGTCAGGTTTGACCAGTCCACGCGCGCGTCGTCTCCTCCGACCGAACAGAGGCGGAGCTCCGGCGAGGCTCACCGACGAACGGAGGCATCCCTTGGTGATCTGAGCACATGGGTGTGCTCCGGTGGTCGAGACGAACCCGTGGGTACCCACAATGGTCGCCGACATGGATGGAGTCGCCGGCGACGAGCTTCGCGGCGGAGATGGCTCCGGGCACGATTGGGGATCCGCGCTACGGTGGTTCTCCGTCAAGGCTGAAGGTCTGGGCGGCTCCGCAAGATCATGTGCAGTCTGGTGGAGGCGTTGGGCGGACGGGAGGGGATCTTGTTGCGGTGAACAAAGCTGGGACGTGGCGACGGCCGAACCGGTCGGAGTCGGGGAGGACGGCTTCCCCCCGATGATTGCTGACTGTGGGGGTTCCATGGGGGTGCCCTGAGGCCGCCTGAGTGCTCGGATGAGCTCGGGGGCCTCCTTTTATAGCGTGACGAGGTCGGTTCCGCGGCGGTGGATAAGGATGCCGGCTACCGTCGTTCTGTGGCTTGCAGGGCACCGTGTCGGGGCTGGGGATGGCGGCAGGAGCTAGCGGACGAGCGGGCACTGCTCCAGGGGCGAGTTGGAGAGCAGGAGTGGCCCGGGCGGCGCCGACTAGTGCAAAGGCTGTCGGGCGGCAGAGGCGGCTAGCTTCTGGCTTGCCGGAGACGTGGCGAGGGGTTGTGGTGCTCGTGAGGGGGTCGGGTCGAGGCTTGGCCCTACACGGCGAGTGGCAGAGGGTTTGGATAAGCTCGGGGAACAGGCCAGGGGCACGGCGGCTCGAGCGCGGCACGTGCAAAACGCGCGCTCTGGGCGCGCCGAGAGCACGGGCACTGGGTGCTCAGCGGAATGCCAGTGCATGCTACACAGCTTGGGTGAGGCTAGCACTTAGCAGACCTAGGTTAGGAGTAGCTGGGAGTTTAGTGGACAAGGTTGCTCGGTCACTGGGTCAAGTCCACAATGCTAACTAGAAACCATGCCAAAACTGGCCATGCACACAAGGTGTTTGACATAATGTCAAGGGCACCTAGGCATTTCTTGGAGTGGCCAAAGTCTCCAGATTGGGGTCTCTTTGGAAGGTAAAGAGGGTGGCAAGGTTAGTTTGTCAAAGCTAGAAACTTGTTAGTGCAAGATTTTAAGAAAACCAATTCTAGACAGAAAGTTAAGGGCACCATTTCATGGACCAAATCTCCCAATGGGTCCTATCTCTTGGACTTAAGGGTTTGGTAAGGTGTACTACAAGCAGGAGAAAGCTCATGGGTAAAGGAGCAAGTTAAAAGATGGTTGCAGTACAAATCATCAAGTTGGACCAGAATGAAAATGAGGATGGTTTACTCAAATTTTTCAAAGAATAACAATGGGTTTTTGCATAAAGATGAATAATATACTCCTACTGACATCTCCTAATTTTGTTGGAAGTTTTAAAGAAATATTTAAATAGGTTGTAGTGCAAAATTGCCCACTGGACCAGATTTGAAAACTTGGTGTAGAACTCAAAATATCAGATGAATGAAATATATTTTTGCATAAAAGTGATTTAAAAACATCACATGTCATCCCCAAATTTTGGTTGAAATTTTAAATAAATTTATCAAATGGTTGTAGTGCAAATGGGACCTTAAAACTCATGAAAACTATTTTAGAGAAATAAAGCTCAGGGAAAAATAATTATGTAAATAATCCCACTGATAAAAGAATTGTTTTATTTGAGAGGGGAAATAAGTCCAATAATGATTGAAAAGTTTTCACTTGGGGTAAAAACTCCATAATAATAAAGAAAAGAATGGTTCTGAAATTAAAAGGAAATCTAGAAAATAAAAGTTTAAGTTTCCTGGCAAAATTTTAATTAATAAAACAAGGTTAAAATTTTGGGGTGTCACAACAACCCAACAACTCATGTCCAACTCAACACGATGACCTCACTGTCATCCTTAGTGCAATTTAGTGTGCATATTTATTAAGTGTTGACCCATGGTGTACCTTACTTTCGAGCGTATCCGTATCCGTGGACTCGGCTATCGATAGATTAAATACACTCTGCAGAGGTTAGTACACTTTACCCACACTACGGAACCCATGGCCTCACTCTCCCATCCGAGTGGACCAACAGCATTCTGACGAAACCATTTCACTGTCATGACACTCTCCCGGCCCCTCTGACTCAGACCCCACTGGCCTAGTCCTGGGTGGCCCCGTGTCTACCTCCAGACACCTCGACCACCATCGTGGCCACGATCCACACTGGGATCCGGTACCAAACTTAACTTAACAACGGGCTCACAAGGTTACGCTTGCCTACCGGGCCAGGGTACAGCACTCCCATAACCTTCCCTAAATTGAGGTATCGACCAGAGGCACAACAATGAAACACATTAAGGTCGTCCCATTCCGGCAAATGTGGTTGCACTGGGAAAGACTCATTTCAGTGGCACCACGACCCGGTCAACAACATGTTCAAGTTGAATTATTAATCAGGTTCAACTTTAGTGTGAAAAGAAAATAACAGGTGTCATACTGCCATACCATGCATCACTTAACATATGCACCACATAACCATGCAAAACTGCACCAACTACGCTCCCATGGAGACAACATAAACTCATGCTATTGTACTGGTAAAAACCTTTCTTTACTCATACCAGAACTATCTTTAGCAATTATCATCATTTTAACTCATGCAAAAATAATATTCAAATTACTCATCAACTCTATGACCATATTATTTATTTATCACTAGCAACTAATTTCTCATTATCTTACCAACAATATTTACTTCAAACATACTGAAGTTCAAGCATTTTAACATAGCAAGCATATATTAGAATATATTTATTATATAACTAATTTAAATGCATCAATATTCATAGGTTCAAGTATGAAAATCAAAATATTGAAGTGGCACCATGAAAGTGTTACTGTGGCTTGCCTTAGTACTGATGAGGTTCACAAGGCTCCTGGTGATCCTCCAGACAAGCTGGTTCCTCTGAAAACATTCAAAAACCACAAAAGAAAATATCAAGAAACCTTCTGAAAATTGCTAGAAAATCTAGACAGCAAGGAAAAATCCCATCTTTTGGGACTTGTTAGATTTTTGGACAAAGAACACAATGCAAAAAAGAATCACTACATTTGGACTTGTAGAATTAAAGTTATGGTTGTTTGAATGCTAGTGGAATTTAAATAAATTTGAAAAAGAAAACAGAGGGACAGTGACGTCGATGGCGTATTTTCCCAGGGTGCCACCACTCATACCGCTTCACGCGCGTAGTGAGTGGCTGACTAGCGGGCCCCGCTAGTCAGGCCGGAGGGAGGGGGAAAGAAATAGAGATGCGCGGCGGTTCGCCGAAGCTTACACCAGCGTTGAGGCATCTTGGAGGAAAACGAGAGGGAGGGATCGACGGAGAAGGCTCTTGCGCACCTGCCCATACCCGTGGCGTGGCAAACGGTGACCGGACGGCATCGGATTCTTCCTCGCAAGCGGAGGCAGAACACGGTGCTCGCTGGAGATGAGGAAGATGGCGGCTAGGGGCAGCTCCAGGGGCTCGGGCTTGGCGCGTTAGCTTCACAGAGGAGAGGCGGAGGCCCTGGCGGGGTCGCCTCGGCTTGGGAGTGGTCGGAGTTGCGGGGTCGATCCAGAGGGGATCGCCGGTGAGCTCGGCTCGAGGACGGCAGCCCGCGGCCTGCCCGGCCGGGCTGCGGCTTCTAGTGGCTATAGGAGGGAGTGGTGATGAGGTGCGGTACTCCAGGAGGCTGCAGAGGGGGGTTTTATAGGCGGGGCGGCGAGGAGGGCTCGGGCTCCGCCGAAGGACAGCTGTCTCCAGCGCCCGGCGACGAATGGTGCCAGAGAGAGGGGGAGAAGGCGACGGGGTTCACGCAGGAGCTGTGCACGGACGCGGACGAGCAAAGGAGCAAGGACGAAAGGGATGAACACAGTGCGCGGGCACTGTGCCATTGGCCGGACCGTGCCCGTGCTCGCTGCGGTGAGCTCCGACATCGGCGAGCGGCAGGGAGGAGTAAAGGGGGTGGAGACGAGAATGGTGGCGAGGGGGGACACGCTCTGGCGGGCCGAGCAGCGAGCACGCGCGCCACAGAGGCGCTGGCGACGCGCAGAGCGCGCGTTTGGCATGCCAGCACCCTCGGACGAACGCGGTCACCGCGTGGACCGTGACATCAGGCCACATATGCACTAACCATGATGCCTGGCGTGTAGTCCTTAGTAAACTAGGGTGTTACCACGGCTCGATTTGTTTCCAGGTGCGGTAGAATTGAAATGGTGAAGAGGTTAAGTTTCTGGACAAAAACTTTGAACAGTTACTGTGGTCAAACCACAAGGATTCAAGGGCTGAGCTTTGGGGTTTTACTGACCCTTACTAAGGTGAATAAGCACAGGGAAAACCAACTACATTGGAGCTATTAAAAAGGTAGTTGCTATAGAAACTACCATTTTAGCACAGAAGTGAAAATATTCTCTGTAGCCAAAATACTCCAAAGAGTGGTGAAATATTTTTGCTCGGAAATGTGCCCTAGGGTCCAAAGAATATTTTGGGATTTTTCTCAGGATTTTTAGGGCAACAGAAATGAGGGTTGCTTTGGAGGTTAAAGAGTTTAGCTAGGGTTTTAGGGGCAAAATGAATATTTTTCATTTAAGAAAAATAGTCCAAACAATATTGTTGGGTTGGCCAGGGGTGAAATGATGGATTAGAATAGGAGAGGGGGCACTTGGCTGAGAATCAAAGGATGCCCAAGTGATCAAGTCCAAATGGAAAGATTCAAAACTCCAAATCCAAAATCAACTCAACTGAAAATCAAGCAAAGAAAAGAGGGCAAAAACCAGGCTGTGACAAACCTCCCCCACTTAGAATGAATCTTGTCCTCGAGATTCGGTTGCTTGGGAAAACCATTCTGGATAACATGCCCTTAGAAATTCTTCTGATTCCCATGTTGATTCTGACTCGGTATGATGCATCCATTGAACCTTGTAAAACTTCCGTGACTTACTGCGAGTAACTCTTTCCATCTGATCCAAAATTTTCACTTTTCTCTCTTCGTAGGTCAAATCCTTTGCCAGCTCTATCTCTGTCAAATCGGTCTTTTTCTCGGGTGGTGAGATGCACCGTCATAGTTGTGAAACGTGGAACACGTTGTGCACATCGGACAGTTCCGGAGGCAGCTCCAACTGATATGCCACAGCACCTACTCGTGTCATGACGGGAAATGGACCAATAAACCTGGGTGCCAATTTTCCATGGGTTTGGAACCTTCTTACTCCCTTCATGGGTGTGACTCGAAGGTAGACATGTTCTCCGGGTTTAAAACTGATCTGTCGGTGCTTTGCATCATAATAACTTTTTTGCCGTGATTTGGCCAGCTGTAATCTGTCTCGGATCTCCTTGACTTGCTTTTCGGCTTCCAGCATGAGATTTGTTCCGAAAATACGGCTGTCTCCTGTTTGAGACCAATTTAATGGAGTGCGGCACTTACGGCCATACAAAGCTTCATAAGGTGACATTTTTAAACTGGTCTGGAACCCATTGTTATACGAGAACTCGGCATACGGCAAGCAATCTTCCCATTGTGGTCCTTGGGCCAATACACAAGCTCGGAGCATACCTTCAAGTATCCGATTTACTCTTTCCGTTTGCCCGTCCGTCTGAGGATGATAAGCGGTGTTGTATTTTAATTCCGTCCCAAGGGCTTGATGGAGACGGGTCCAGAAAGCAGAGGTGAAAAGTGAACCTCGGTTAGTAGTGATGGTTCGGGGAACTCCATGTAAACTAACAACCCTGGATACATACAGTCGGGCAAGCTCATCTGCTCGGTATAAGGTTTTGACTGGGAGGAAGTGAGCCACCTTGGTTAATGTATACATTATGACCCAGATCGCATTATTGCCTCGTCGGGTCCTAGGTAATCCTGTGATGAAATCCATACAGACATCGTCCCATTTCCATTATGACACGGGCAGTGGTTGGAGAAGTCCGGCTGGTTTCTGATATTCCGCCTTAACCTTGTTGCATATGTCGCAACAGGCCACGAAATAAGCAATGTCTTTCTTCATTCCATCCCACCAGAATATTTGTCGAAGGTCTTCATACATTTTTGTGCCTCCAGGGTGGATTGAATACGAGGACTCGTGGGCTTCTGACAAATTTTTTTGCTTTAGGTCAGCTTGATTAGGCACACAAATTCTTCCCCTGAATCGGAGGGTACCGTACTGATCCTTCGAAAAATCAGATGACTTAATGCATTTCTGCAGTTTGGCATCGCCGGGCTGGGCCTTGCGTATTTCTTCCTCAAGAGTAGGAGTGACCGTCAGAATATTGGCAAGACCAGCCTCAACAATGACCAGGTTGAGCTGAGCAATTTCTTCCTTGAGTTCGGAAGGCAGAGATTCCAGCATGACGTTTAAACTGACGGGCTTTCGACTGAGTGCATCAGCAACCATGTTGGCCTTACCCAGATGGTAATTTATTCCAAGATCATAATCCTTGACCAACTCCAGCCATCTTCGCTGACGGAGGTTTAAATCCGGCTGAGTAAATATGTATTTGAGACTTTTGTGGTCGGTAAAAGTTTGGCACCTTTTTCCGATGAGGTAGTGTCTCCAAATTTTTAAAGCATGAACTACCATGGCCAATTCCAAATCATGAGTGGGGTAATTGCCTTCATGGGGTCGTAGCTGCCGTGAGGCATAGGTGACTACCTTGCCATCTTGCATAAGCACGCACCCAAGTCCTTGCCGGGAAGCGTCGCAATATACGTCAAAGCTGCGGTAGATATCCGGAGTGTCAATACCGGCGCAGTTGTTAAGCGCTTCTTTAACTCGGTGAAACTTTTCTCACAGTCTGACGTCCATTCAAACTTCTTATCCTTTTTAAGCAACTCCGTCATGGGCTTAGCAATCTTGGAGAACCCTTCAATAAACCGACGGTAATATCCGGCTAATCCCAGAAAACTCCGGATCTGAGACATGGTGGCGGGTGGCAACCAGTCGAGCACGTCTTTTACTTTGCTTGGGTCCACGACTATTCCTTCAGCCGATAGTACATGCCCGAGGAATCCAACTTGCTTGAGCCAAAACTCGCATTTGCTGAACTTGGCGTACAACCGGTGCTCACGGAGTCGTTGTAGCACTGCACGGAGGTGTCCTTTATGCTCTTCTTCACTTCTTGAGTAAATAAGTATATCATCGATGAAGACGACCATGAACTTATCAAGGAAGTCCATGAACACTTTGTTCATCATGTGCATGAAGAAGGCGGGGGCATTGGTGAGGTCAAAGGACATGACGGTATATTCATAAAGACCGTAGCGAGTGGTGAACGCGGTCTTGGGAATATCTTCCTTTTTAATTTTGAGCTTGTAATATCCAGCCCGCAAATCAATCTTTGAGAATACCTTGGATCCACTGAGTTGATCAAACAAATCATCAATTATTGGCAGAGGGTATTTGTTCTTGATCGTGACATCATTCAACTATCGGTAGTCCACACACATGCGAAGGCTGCCATCTTTCTTGTCCACAAAAATAGCGGGTGATCCCCATGGCGAGGAACTGGGGCGGATATATCCTTTTTGGAGCATTTCATCAAGCTGTTTATTTAGCTCCACCAACTCGGATGATGGCATCCGATAATATTTCTTGTGTATTGGTGTGGTTCCGGGCACAAGTTCTATTGCAAACTCAAGCTCTCGGTCAGGTGGCATGCCTGGCAGTTCTTCTGGGAATACATCGGGAAACTCACTGACCACTGGAATTAATTCCATTTCTGCTATTGCTATAAAAACCATTTCCCTGGAGGGTATGCTTCTACGAGCAATAAACTTGGTAGCTTGTCCATCTTGTCCGGTCAAGTTGACTTCTCGGGTCACACAATTTATACATACTTGGTACTGAGTCAGCCAATTCATACCCAGGATAACATCCAATTTTTTAGACTCAGTGAGTATCAAAGATGTTGGGAAACTAATCTCGTTGATCTTGACTTCCAGATTACGGCAGACAAGATTGCTTTGAATAATAGATCCCGGGGTTTGTACCAGCATATTCCTTCCTAAAAGCGAACAAGGAAATTTGTTTTGGGCGACAAAACTCCGAGAAATAAAAGAGTGGGAAGCCCCAGAGTCAAATAAAATTACTGCAGGTATGTTATTAACAGGAAACATACCAATGACGACTTCGGGGTTTTCTTGGGCTTCGTCGGCTGAAATGTGATGAACGTATCCCGTGACGTCGTGCTGACTTGGACCGGCTTCCAAATAATGGATTTGAGGCTTGAACGTAGCATTGGTCCGGGTGTTCTTGGGACACTGTTTGGCATAATGTCCGGTTTGTCCGCAACTATAACAGGAATTGTTGCGCAGGCGATTCTCCATAACTGGGTTGAGCACATCATTCATCACTTGGGTGGTGGTCTTGTTAACATTTTGTTGCCAACTGGGCTGGTATGCCATCGGAGTTGGCTGCCAGGTACGAACCTTCTGCACTGGTTGCATTTCCTTCCTGGGCTCAAACTTGCGCGTGTGATCGTTATGGGCAGACTTAGTATCTGACACGAGTTTGTGTTCCCTTTCAGCAATGAAAGCCTTGTTCACCAGGGTTTCGAAATCTGGAAAATCAAACATGCTAAGAGCACAGCGAAGTTGCGGGTTCAATCCACCAAGAAAGCGGCCCATCTTCCTTTCTTCAGTGGCCACGTCATATTGAGAGTAACATGATAGGTGATTGAATTTTTGTAAATATTCTCCCACTGACTGACTTCCTTGGAGGAGCGCGAGAAATTCACGCTGCTTAGTCTTCATAATTCCCGCAGGGATGTGATATTTTCGGAATTGCTCCTTGAATCTTGGCCAGGTAATTGCTTCATTCTCAGTCCCTATGGATTTCTCACTTTCCCACCATATGGCAGCAGTGCCTTCCAGATAATGTGTTACAAATGGAACTTTATCCTCTTCATCAGTTCGAGCAACCTCAAGTTTCTTTTCCATAGTTCTTAACCAATCATCTGCATCCAATGGATCAACGGCCTGACTGAAACTGGGAGGCTTAGTCCTTTGAAAATCAGATAGCTTGGAGTGAGAGGCAGGCGGATTTCCATTCTGTCCAACCATTGCTTGAATACTTCTGAATATTTCCATTAGATCGTTGTTTCGTTGTTCCTCGAACATACGCATAATTTGCTCAGTGGAGGGAGGATTTGGCGGTGGAGGCGGTGGTGGAACGTACGGCTCGGGTGATTGTCCTGCCTATCGTGCGGAACGCCGAACAGGAGAACCCTCGTGAACGTTGCTACTGCAGCCTCCCCGCTTCATCCTAATATGATTTTTCCCCAAGTTAACGCAACCGAGATGAGAAGCATTCAACAAAAATTGGGGAGAAGCCAGCAACAAAAACCAAGCGAAACCGAAAAGACGAAGAAATATGGCGAATAAAATAAAGTCCAACATAATTATACATAGACTCATACATGAAAGATAACAATCCAGGTCCAACTACCCTCATACAGGAAATGAAACATCATGACTAGTACGATTACAACCATACTCCATCCCGACAACTGAGAATACTCGCAAGCTCTACTGCTCGGCTGGCGCTGCGGGGTCATCTCCTGATGCGGACTCGGATCCAGAACTAACAGGGTTAACGGAGACCTCCGGGTTAAAAGTGACACGACGACGCTGCCTCGAGGGCTCTCCCTCTGGGGCAGGTGAAGGGCGGATCATCGGGGCTGCAGGAGTGGTGAGGAGTGAAACCCACTCTGCAGGAGCACTAAGGGGACTCGCAGTCACAGTGCCCGAGCTACTCGGGGGAGTAACCGGAGAAACAGGGGATCTAGAACTGGCAGGAACGTAGGGAATAAATCCCACAGATGGAGAAGTAGTGGCTGAGCGAGCAGTGACTAAAATAGAGGCCAAAGCAGTACGGGCATGACTCAGCTCACGAGCCAGCTCGTAGATCAGAAGATAGCTAGCAGTGATGTAGCGAGAAAGGTGGCTAGCGACACTATCGGACTCCGGATCAATGACAGGGAAACGGACACTACCATTATCGTGGAGAGAAGGGTAGTAATGGAAACCTGGGTGATTCTGCATCCGGACCTCGTTGTAGCGGAGCTCAACAAGTACCTCAAATGCAGCAAACTGGACAGCCTGAGAAGCGGAAGAAGTGTAGCTGCTACGAGAGGTACAAGTGTAAGAACTGGAATTGGAACTGGTGCGCAGATTAACCACGGCGTGATACTCATACACTGAGTCAGCTAGGCGCTCCCGGTACACACGATAGACTGGATCGTCTCCGTGAGGGTACAGCGGACACCACACGTTACGAAGGAGATGCGGCGATGTGTACGGCATCAACTGCAACTGGCACGGATACAGCACTGGAGCCATCTACACTCACAACCATTAGCGGGTTAGCATAAAAAAATATAATCAGTGCATGCAATGCAACAACCAGCTACAGTTATTACCGACACTCAGCTACAACTCGCATCTAGCGTCCAGTTAACTCGACTTAGTCTAGCATGGCCTACAGTCAGCGCGGCTCTGATACCAAGCGTTGTGGCACCCCGGCTCAGAGCGACCGGTTTACCTTGCATTGCCAGCCCAGAGACCATGTCTTCTGGCAACACACAACAACATGGTACAGAAAACAATCGCTTTATTCATGCTAGCGGATCATAGTTCATATTACAACAGTTAGCGAGGCCAAGCGGCACACACGGTGCGACTGAACAATATGTACATTATTTAGTGAACATAAAGGGGCCTTGATCATGACAACTACTCGGCAGCGGAACAATGTCGTAGCGGGACTCCATAGCACAAGGACACCGACGTGGACATGGTCTAGACTCAGACAGCACTCCTTAACAACGAAACTTTCCTGAAATCTGGCATGACACGCCAGGTCAGTACATTGAATGTACTTGCAAGCTCACAATATGCATAAACAAGATGACAGACAATATTATGATATTTATCCTATTTAATCAATAATGCAACTATATAACCAACATGCTGTGACAGTGCTCAACAGATACTCATTCTCCCGACTTGCTTACCAGGTGTAACCAACAAACATAATATTATCAAAACATACTCGTGATCCTTACGGCGATCACAACCTGACCATCTCATGGCCCGTGATCCTTACGGCGATCACAACCTAACCAACTCGTGGCCCGTGATCCTTACGGCGATCACAACCCGACCAACTCGTGGCCCATGATCCTTACGGCGATCACAACCCGACAACTCATGTCCAACTTAACACGATGACCTCACTGTCATCCTTAGTGCAATTGAGTGTGCATATTTATTAAGTGTTTACCCATGGTGTACCTTACTTTCGAGCGTGGCCGTATCCGTGGACTCGGCTATCGATAGATTAAATACACTCTGCAGAGGTTAGTACACTGTACCCACACTACGGAACCCATGGCCTCACTCTCCCATCCGAGTGGACCAACAGCGTTCCGACGAAACCATTTCACTGTCATGACACTCTCCCGGCCCCTCCGACTCAGACCCCACTGGGCTAGTCCTGGGTGGCCCTGTGTCTACCTCCAGACACCTCGACCACCGTCGTGGCCACGATCCACACTGGGATCCAGTACCAAACTTAACTTAACAACGGGCTCACAAGGTTATGCTTGCCTGCCGGTCCAGGGTACAGCACGCCCATAACCTTCCCTAAATTGAGGTATCGACCAGAGGCACGACAATGAAACGCATTAAGGCCATCCCATACCGGCAAATGTGGTTGCACTTGGAAAGACTCGTTTCAGCGGCACCACGACCCGGTCAACAACATGTTCAAGTTGAATTATTAATTAGATTCAACTTTAGTGTGAAAAGAAAATAACCGGTGTCATACTGCCATACCATGCATCACTTAACATATGCACCACATAACCATGCAAAAATGCACCAACTATGCTCCCACGGAGCCAACATAAACTCATGCTATTATACTGGTAAAAACCTTTCTTTACTCACACCAGAACTACTTCTAGCAATTATCATCATTTTAACTCATGCAAAAATAATATTCAAATTACTCATCAACTCTATGACCATATTATTTATTTATCACTAGCAACTAAGTTCTCATTATCTTACCAACAATATTTACTTCAAACATACTGAAGTTCAAGCATTTTAACATAGCAAGCATATAACAGAATATATTTATTATATAACTAATTTAAATGCATCAATATTCATAAGTTCAAGTATGAAAATCAAAATATTGAAGTGGCACCATGAAAATGTTACTGTGGCTTGCCTTAGTACTGATGAGGTTCACAAGGCTCCTGGTGATCCTCAAGACAAGCTGGTTCCTCT
The DNA here is from genome assembly GCF_002162155.2 of Triticum dicoccoides. Lineage (NCBI taxonomy): Eukaryota > Viridiplantae > Streptophyta > Magnoliopsida > Poales > Poaceae > Triticum > Triticum dicoccoides. The sequence continues at coordinate 322,478,623 of NC_041381.1, forward strand.
GAAAAGATTCAAAAACCACAAAAGAAAATATCAAGAAACCTTCTGAAAATTGCCAGAAAATCTAGACAGCAAGGAAAAATCCCATCTTTTGAGAGTTGTTAGATTTTTGGACAAAGAACACAATGCAAAAAAGAATCACTGCATTTGGACTTGTAGAATAAAAGTTATGGTTGTTTGAATGCTACTGGAATTTAAATAAATTTGAAAAAGAAAACAGAGGGGGGTGACGTCGATGGCGTATTTTCCTAAGGCGCCACCACTCATACCGCTTCGCGCGCGTAGTGAGTGGCTGACTAGCGGGCCCCGCTAGTCAGGCCGGAGGGAGGGGGAAGAAACAGAGAGGCGCAGCAGTTCGCCGGAGCTTACGACGGCGTTGAGGAATCTTGGAGGAAAACGAGAGGGAGGGATCGATGGAGAAGGCTCTTGCGCACCTTCCCGTACCCGTGGCGTGGCAAATGGTGACCGGACGGCGTCGGATTCTTCCTCGCAAGCGGACGCAGAACACGATGGTCGCCGAAGATGAGGAAGACGGCGGCTAGGGGCGGCTCCAGGGGCTCGGGCTTGGCGCGTTAGCTTCACGGAGGAGAGGCGGAGGCCCTGGCGGGGTCGCCTCGGCTTGGGAGTGGCCGGAGCTGCGGATCACCGGCGAGCTCGGCTCGGGGACGGCAGTCTGCGGCCTGCCCGGCCGGGCTGCGGCTTCTAGTGGCTATAGGAGGGAGTGGTGATGAGGTGTGGTGCTCTAGGAGGTTGCGGAGGGGGTTTTTATAGGCGGGGAGGTGAGGAGGCCTCGGGCTCCGCCGGAGGTCAGCTGTCTCCGGCGCCCGGCGACGAATGGTACCAGAGAGAGGGGAGAAGGCGACGGGATTCACGTGGGAGCTGTACACGGACGCGGACGAGCACAAGAGCAAGGAGGAAAGGGATGAACACAGTGCGCGGGAACTGTGCCGTTAGCCGGACAGTGCTCGTGCTCGCTGCGGCGAGCTCCGGCATCGGCGAGCGGCAGGGAGGAATAAAGAGGGTGGAGAAGAGGATGGTGGCGAGGGGGACATGCTCTGGCTGGCCGAGCAGTGAGCACGCGCGCCACAGAGGCGCTGGCGACGCACAGAGCGCGCGTTTGGCATGCCAGCACCCTCGGACGAACGCGGTCACCGCATGGACCGTGACATCAGGCCACATATGCACTAACCATGATGTCTGGCGTGTAGTCCTTAGTAAACTAGGGTGTTACCACGGCTCGGTTTGTTTCCAGGTGTAGTAGAAGTGAAATGGTGAAGAGGTTAAGTTTTTGGACAGAAACTTTGAACAGTTACTATGGTCAAACCACAGGGATTCAAGGGCTGAGCTTTGGGGTTTTACCGACTCTTACTAAGGTGAATAAGCACAGGGAAAACCAGCTACATTGGAGCTAGTAAAAAGGTAGTTGCTGTAGAAACTACCATTTCAGCACAGAAGTGAAAATATTTTCTGTAGCCAAAATACTCCAAAGAGTGGTGAAATATTTTTGCTCAAAAATGTGCCCTAGGGTCCAAAGAATATTTGGGATTTTTCTCGGGATTTTTAGGGCAACAGAAATGAGGGTTGCTTTGGAGGTTAAAGAGTTTAGCTAGGGTTTTAGGGGCAAAATGGATATTTTTCATTTAAGAAAATTATTCCAAACAATATTGTTGGGTTGTCCAGGGGTGAAATGATGGATTAGAATAGGAGAGGGGGCACTTGGGTGAGAATCAAGGGATACCCAAGTGATCAAGTCCAAATGGAATGATTCAAAACTCCAAATCCAAAATCAACTCAACTGAAAATAAGCAAAGAAAAGAGGGCAAAAACCAGGTTGTGACAATGTTGCTTGGCCGGTTAGCCAAGAGTGAGATTGTTGTTGGGATTGAGATATTGGTTTATCAGTATGGTAGTAGTTTCATATCCTGTGTAGTAGTTGTTTTCGAATCATGGTAGCTGTTAATTTGATTAACCTGCTTAATGCTATGTTGTTGTCTTGCCTTGATGCTTTTGGTTGTTGTGAGCTTGCAAGTACATTCAATGTACTGACCTGGCATGTCATGCCAGATTGCAGGAGATGCCGTGATTGCTTGATTGCTTGTCGTGGTTTCCGTTCGTGCGAGCCAGATCGTGTCCCAGCCAGAGTCCCTGCGGAGTGGAGTTCACCACCTTCGTCGTTGTTCCGCTGCTACGAGTTGTTCCGCTGCTAGCATAGAGCAAGTGTAGTATCGCAGGCATACCGTCATCGTGCTGATGTGTTCCTTGGTAACATCAGACCTCTGTATTTATCCTTTGTAATAAGAGTTGATTTGTTCTATGTCAAGCAGTGTCGTATTCCAAAAGACTTCATCTCGATCTCTCGTCTGGAATACGGGGCGTTCCGGTTTCTCTGAGCCGGGGTGCCACAACGACGCCATGTGAACTGTGGTTTGGCAAGAAACAAAATTTTGTCATTTCTTAAAGTTTGGGGCTGTGATGCTTATGTGAAAAAGCTTCAACCTGATAAGCTCGAACCAAATCGGAAAAGTGTGTCTTCATAGGATACCCAAAGGAAACTGTTTGGTACACCTTCTATCACAGATTCGAAGGCAAGATATTTGTTGCTAAGAATGGATCCTTTCTAGAGAAGGAGTTTCTATCGAAAGAAGTGAGTGGGAGGAAAGTAGAACTTGATGAGGTAATAGTACCCTCTCCCGAATTGGAAAGTAGTTCATCACAGAAATTAGTTCCAGTGATTCCTACACCAATTAGTGAGGAAGCTAATGATGATGATCATGAAACTTCAAATCAAGTTACTACCAAACCTCGTAGGTCTTCCTGAGTACAGTCCGCACCAGAGTGGTATGGTAATCCTGTTCTGAAGTCATGTTACTAGACCATGATGAATCTATGAACTATGAGGAAGCGATGATGAGCCCAGATTCCGGGAAATGGCTTGAGGCCATGAAATCTGAGATGGGATCCATGTATGAGAACAAAGTGACTTTGGTGGACTTTCCCGATGATCGGCAAGCCATAGAGAATAAATGGATCTTCAACAAGAAGACTGGCGTTGACGGTAATGTTACTGTCTTCAAAGCCCGACTTGTTGCGAAAGGTTTTGAAAAGTTCAAGGAGTTGACTACGATGAGACCTTCTCACCTGTAGCGATGCTTAAGTCTGTCCAAATCAAGTTAGCAATTGCTGCATTTTATGATTATGAAATTTGGCAGATGGATGTCAAAACTGCATTCCTTAATGGATTTCTTGAAGAAGAGTTGTATATGATGCAACCAGAAGGTTTTGTCGATCCAAAGGGTGCTAACAAAGTGTGCAAGCTCCAGCGATCCATTTATGGACTGGTGCAAGCCTCTCGGATTTGGAATAAACGCTTTGATAATGTGATCAAAGTATATGGTTTTATACATACTTTTGGAGAAGCCTGTATTTACAAGAAAGTGAGTGGGAGCTCTATAGCATTTCTAATATTATATGTGGATGACATATTGTTGACTGGAAATGATACAGAATTTCTGGATAGCATAAAAGGATACTTGAATAAGAGTTTTTCAATGAAAGACCTCAATGAAGCTGCTTACATATTGGGCATCAAGATCTATAGAGATAGATCAAGACGCTTAATTGGACTTTCACAAAACACATACCTTGATAAAGTTTTGAAGAAGTTCAAAATGGATCAGTCAAAGAAAGGGTTCTTGCCTATGTTACAAGGTGTGAAGTTGAGTCAGACTCAATGCCCGACCACTGTAGAAGATAGAGAGAAAATGAAAGTCATTCCCTATGCTTCAGCCATAGGTTCTATCATGTATGCAATATTGTGTACCATACCTGATGTGTGCCTTGCTATAAGTATAGCAGGGAGGTACCAAAGTAATCCAGGAGTGGAGCACTGGACAGCGATCAAGAACATCCTAAAATACCTGAAAAGGACTAAGGATATGTTTCTCATTTCTGGAGGTGACAAAGAGTTTGTCGTAAATGGTTACATCGATATGCAAGCTTTGACACTGATCCGGACGACTCTAAGTCGCAATCCGGATACGTATTTATATTGAATGGTGGAGCTGTCAGTTGGTGCAGTTCCAAGCAGAGCATCGTGGCGGGATCTACGTGTGAAGCAGAGTACATCGCTGCCTTGGAAGCAGCAAATGAAGGAGTTCATATCCGATCTAGGTGTAATGCATAGTGCATCCGGTCCAATGAAAATCTTTTGTGACAATACTGGAGCAATTGCCTTGGCAAAGGAATCCAGATTTCACAAGAGAACCAAACACATCAAGAGACGCTTCAATTCCATCTGGCATCAAGTCGCGGAGGGAGACATAGAGATTTGCAAAACACATACGGATTTGAATGTTGCACACCCGTTGACTAAGGCTCTTCCACGAGCAAAACATGATCAGCACCAAGACTCCATGGGTGTTAGATTCATTACTTTGTAATCTAGATTATTGACTCTAGTGCAAGTGGGAGACAGAAGGAAATATGCCCTAGAGGCAATAATAAAATTGTTATTTATATTTCCTTATATCATGATAAATGTTTATTATTCATGCTAGAATAGCCTCTAGTATGCCTCTACTGGACTAGCTCGTTAATCAAAGATGGTTATGTTTCCTAACCATAGACATGTGTTGTCATTTGATGAAAGGGATCGCATCATTAGGAGAATGATGTGATGGACAAGACCCATCCATTAGCATAGCATTATGATTGTTACAGTTTCATTGCTAGTGCTTTCTTCATGACTTATACATGTTCCTTAGACTATGAGATTATGCAACTCCTGAATACCGGAGGAACAACTTGTGTGATATCAAACGCCACAACGTAACTGGGTGATTATAAAGATGCTCTAAAGGTGTCTCCGAAGGTGTTTGTTGGGTTGGCATAGATCAAGATTAGGATCTGTCACTCCGTGTATCGAAGAGGTATCTCTGGGCCCTCTCGATAATGCTCATCACTATAAGCCTTGCAAGCAATATGACTAATGAGTTAGTTGCGGGATGAAGCATTACGGAACGAGTGAAGAGACTTGCCGGTAACGAGATTGAACTAGGTATGATGATACCGACGATCGAATCTCGGGCAAGTAACATACCGATCACAAAGGGAACAACGTATGTTGTTGTGCGGCTTGATCGATAAAGATCTTCATAGAATACATAGGAGCCAATATGAGCATCCAGGTTCCGCTATTGGTTATTGATCGAAGATGTGTCTCGATCATGTCTACATAGTTCTCGAACCCGTAGGGTCCGCATGCTTAACGTTCGATGACAATTTTTATCAAGAGTTATGTGTTTTTAATGACCGAAGTTTGTTCGAAGTCTCGGATGAGATCACATACATGACGAGGAGTCTCGAAATGGTCGAGACATAAATATTGATATATTGTAAGGTTATGTTCGGACACCGGAAATGTTTTGGATTGGTTCGGACATTTTTTGGAGTACCGGGAGGTTACCGGAACCCCCCGGGGGAAGTAGTGGGCCTTCATGGGCCTTAGTGGAAAGGGGAGGAGGGACGCAGGGTGCCCCCCCCCCACCCGCCCCTAGCAAGTCCGAATTGGACTAGGGAAGGGGCGCCCCCCCCCCTTTCCTTCTCCCACTCCTCCTCCTTCG
>NC_041381.1:322484605-322489157 GCF_002162155.2 Triticum dicoccoides
CCTTCGCTCTCTCCCCCTCTTAGAAAAAGGAAGGGGACTCCAACTAGGATCGGGAATCCTAGTTGGACTCCCCCTATGGCGCGCGCCCGTCCTGGTTGCCGGCCTCCTCCCTCCCTCCTTTATATACGGGGGCAAGGGGGCACCCCAAAGCACAACAGACAATCTCTTAGCCGTCTGCGGTGCCCCCCTCCACTGTTTAATACCTCGGTCATATCATCGTAGTGCTTAGGCGAAGCCCTGCACCGGTAACATCATCAACACTGTTGTCATGCCATCGTGCTGACAGAACTCTCCCTCGACCCTCTACTGGATCAAGAGCTCGAGGGACGTCATCGTGCTGAACGTGTGCTGAACACTGAGGTGTCGTACGTTTGGTACTTGGATCGGTTGGATTGTGAAGATGTTCGACTACATCAACTGCGTTACTAAACGCTTCCGCTTTTAGTCTACGAGGGTACGTGGAAACACCCCCTTCTCGTTGCTATGCATCTCCTAGATAGATCTTGCATGATCTTAGGAAATTTTTTGAATTACTACGTTCCCCAACACTTCTCTCCGTAGAAACTCCACCTATAGAAATGTCTTGTCTATTTATAAATAGCTAAAATGCGCATATTTGCATTTATGTGACATCTCAACAGCTCATCTCTCAAGTTGAGTATTTAATGCACGATGAATATCAATTTCCCTTTGGGGCCACCTTAAGGAGAGACATGTTTTCATAAGCATCATACGAATGAGTATTTATTCGTCTTAAGGACTTCAAGTCTGGTGAGGCTTACAATTATGTTGTCTATAAATCAACACTAAGTTGTGATTATGTGATAAGTCTTAGATCTTGATCTGATTGTATGTCCTTACTGCACTTTACATTCTTCTATGATGGTAAAAGAAATACCATCTTAATTTCAGGGTGAAAATATGATGAACTTCTTGTGAAGAATCATCTGGTACACCCCAATGGGTGCTATACCATTACCTGAAATCTGTGTTGGTGATTATAGTACTAAGAAATTCTGTGGTTAGAGAACCACAAGGAGTTGAACATAAAGCGAATAAAAGAAGACAAGCAGAAATGGAGTGTATATCTCTCACAATAATGGACCATTTAAATAGATGATCCCGAGGACAACTATCAAGTTTGTCAAAGGGTGGTTGTACGAAATACTGTACCAATGATTACGAAATTGTCCAGTATTAGGTTGAATCAAACCACCAACTCATTGATAAAGGCAAATGAGTTAAATGGGATAAGTTTGAAGTTATACTTCATATGGACAACCAGAAATAATTCTGGACAACAGAAGGAGAATGAACTCCTCTACATTGATGATATGCTTGCAAAATGATATATCCAAGATATTTTGGAGATCTCTGTACTCTCCTAGTTATCCCGAGATATCATTAGCCTATTATTATACTACTACAGGTAGTATAATTTGCAACATCTTGTCCATGGGACATGATAGTTGTGAGAAACTGAGTGTATGAATCAATTCATACTCAATATTGTTGCGTACACAATAATTTTTCTTCCTTTATCAGTATGGTATGAGGACGATTAGAAAAATTATTGATAATTCTTTTGGCCCCAAGAAAGTTGCAATATTCCCAACAATCGCTAGATTTTAAGTGCACTACACATGTCATGAGGGGACTTAGTTTTAAGGCACTCTCACCTTAAAATTTGAAATGATTCGGTTTCACATTCAAGAATATATGTGAATTGCTCAACCATTGTCTAGGTTATGTTGGCACTACATGGTATTTATGGATGCATCTAGAAGATGGTCTTAGGTGTGTATCATCCACACAAAACCACGCGTTATTGAAATAATTGCTCAAAATTGATGAATTTAGAGAAAATTATCCTACACATGGGATAATACCATTGGAATGGAAATGTCATTAAATTTGATTCGCGAGCATTCAATCGTCATATTCAGTACATTGTGCACATAAACAAAATGGTGTGACTAGATCTCTTCCCAAAGAGAGTCAAAATTGCATAGCCACTATTGCAGAATTGTGATGAGCCAAACTTTTGTTGGTTGTAACATGTAGTCTCAAACGTTGCATATTTAGTCTAAATGAGATCAAACGCATATACTGCATACCCTTGTAGTTTGTACATGGAAATAAGTGAAGTATTTCCCATCTGCAGTAATTTGGTTGCGTACCGATATCACCACCCCAGTGTACATCAAGGGCCTTCACATATATTTGGGATCTATGTGAGTAATAACTGTTGTATGATTGTTAATCCGTCACATACCTTAACCCTAGTGAGGGAGTTATTTGCAGCTCGTGCGCTGATTGCTTTTGCAATAAGGACATTTTCTAGCATTAGGGGGAGAAATGTACCACATAGAATGCCAGGGGATGCATAAGATATGTCGTAGACATTCCACATACTTAAGAATCTAAACTAGAGGTTCAGGTTATGTGAAAGTTTCAACATATTGCAAATAATCTGCCATATACATTTACTTATGATAAAGGTGACGCTGAAGTCTAGTACCAGAATGAGTGGGTACCTAATAACTACTCGTATCCCCAGATGGGAACAAGAGGGGGAGAATTCTGGTCACATGAGATTAAGTTCTCATATGTTTCTGCAGAAATAGAGAAAATGGTCTCCTTCGTTAGTAAATGTGATTCAACCTAGGTTTAATGACCCAAGATGGGTGCCCGTCATCCAGAGCCCAACACATATGTCCACACATTTTTTGGTGATGGGACATCGAAACACCTTGACTCCGTTGTTATGGGAAAACACAAGGAGTTAAGTGGCGTAACGAGAATTCCACAAATGATGTCGATTCATGAGAATCACGTATGAAAAGTCTACATATATTGACATAAAATTCTTCTTGAGAATTATTGAAATCCTTTTTGGCCCTGAACCAAAATCCATGGAGAGTGCTGTTTACACTTATATTGGTTCAAATGAAAGAAAGCAATTTAGGAAGATTAGCACTCGCTCATCAAAAGAGAGGTGTTTACGATAGTAAAACCTGCTCCTCATGAGTATCTTCCATAGAGAAGAGAAATGATTTTTCATTTGGAAATGAAAATAGATGAGGTAGTGAGAAAGCGAGGCTTGTAGCACCAGGGTTTTCATAGAGACCCAACATCGGTTATGATGCAGCATACCTTCTTGGTATGAGCGGAATTATGTTTTGATACTAATTGGCAGTATAAATACATGCAGCTGATGTATGTAGTGGCTACATACTCGCATAGATCATTTAGTTCAGATATACATATTGAATTCATGGAAAGGGCTTAATATTATGAATCCAATGATAAATCGCAACATGTTTGTGTGAAGCTTCAGAAGTCATTCTATGACTCAGAAGAGGTCAGAGAGTTGTGTGGTACAACCGACTAAGTGAGCTACTCCTTGATAAGGATTACTCTAGTACTAATGATTGTTGATATGTATTCATGAAGATATCATGAATTGGATTTACATCATCTTAGTGATGTGGATGATCTTATCATCAATGTCTATACCAGACATATGAGATACGCACAATCATTTTAAAACGATATTTGGGTCAAACCAAATGATGCTAGGTTTATAGTTGAGCATATTCCCTCGGGAATAAATGTATATCATTCTTCATATATCTATAAATATTGGATATATCAAAGACACATGTGGTCATATTATACCTGACATGGGATACAAGCCCATTTAGACCGAGGGGAGATGGTGAAGTGATAGTGGACCTGAAGTTCCATATCTTAATACCATCAGAGCACTCATGTATCTTGCAAAATAAGCCAGGCCTGACATTATATTTGTTGCAATATATTGAGAGTGCAATCCCCAGTAAAGATATAATGGTTGATATAAGGTATATCCTCAGATATGTCCAAGACACAAAAGGTCTTGATTAATTCGATCTGGAAAATCAAGATGGCACCATGGTGTGACATCGTGATAGTGGCTAATAACCTGATCCCAACGGTGTCATATCAAAGACTGGATTTACTGGAAGAGTATTCTGAGGGGAGCCTTCAGAATAGACTTCAAATGGGTCCTTCGAGAGATCATTCTGCTGTAATTATTTTATTCGAAGCATTACAAGATGTGTATGGCTTCGCAGAATGACTGCCTACATGTGAAATCATGTGGAGATTCATTGAAATATCAATTCACTTGTATTGCTTACGGGTTATATTTATCCTCGCTAATTACAGAAATGTAGGAGTGTAATCTGCAAACAAATTATTGTGATATTCGCAATGTCTGTACCAACGTATATATTCCAGAATCAGGTTTGTGGAATTGGTATGAGACAACATCGATGTTTGCAAAGTTCAAGGGGAGTAAAAATCCCTAGTTATAACATGTTGGTGATCTTCAGATCATTCATATTGTACTCCTTCTCTTTATGAGTTTTCCAGGATGTTTCTCATATAAGGTTTTTAACGAGACAATATAAATACAAGTGCGGATATATGCCATTTGGTTTCTCCTTATATTTTTTCCACTTGATTTAGGGTTATTGCGGGAGTTTTCAGTTTGCAATATACAAAT
>NC_041381.1:322489442-322559219 GCF_002162155.2 Triticum dicoccoides
ATAAAATATGTGATCAATTATATGGGAGGGATGCCTCCCGGGAGGTGTTTCTTGGGGGAAAGGTGTCTCCCCAACACACCCCTTCATCATGTATATAAGTGGGTCTCCCACAGTGCAATGGAATGAGTGAATCATTTGAACTCTTCATTTGTCTTATGCTTTCGCTCTACAACAAAATTGATACCGTAGGGGCTCGGATTCCTTTTACTGACGGGAAGAGGAGGGGCTACGTTGCGCAAGCGGCCGATGAACAAATAATACGAGGGCTGGGTGGGGAAAGACGGATGCGAGAGCAGAAAGAGTCCACACCGATTCGGCAGGTGTCTGTATTTATTTTCCTAGATTGATTTTTTTCATAGGTTTCCTAGATAGATTGGATCGATCCCCTTTTTAAAGAGTCCACGTCGATTCGGCAGGTGTCTGTATTTCTTTTCCGGGTCGATTCCCTTTTTAAAATCTCAACCGTCAATTTTATAGTTAAGAGCAATTAATGGATGCGGTGGAGAGGTCATGTGAGGTAGAAGCGGACCCTCCACTATGCTCTGCCTGATTAAGCAAAAGATGTTCAGAAAGCCATATTCCGAAACAAAACTTGATAGCAATGATAAAACATGTAAAGTTGAAAAGGATTTTGCGAGTTTCGACAGCCAACCTGCTGTAGCTCTAGCTTTCCATCCAATTTGTATTCCACCTTTTCTTGAGAGTACAATTCATTTCCGTCATCTCAAGAATTTTCCTTGGATACTAAAAAACTAAAAACAGTTGGATTCAAGGGCAAGCCTACACGATCCTTTAATTCTCCACAAAACAAGAAATTGCAAACATAGAACAACCATACAGCTTTACATGTTTTGCCTTTTTTTTCTCAAGATGGAAATCATAATACAGAAGGAGATAGGCCAAAATATTGACTAAATGAATAACAGAGCAGCTCCTCTCTATTTTTCCTGAACCACTACACTTTTTTTCCTGGACCTCTGCAAGGGACAACAGCAAGCGTGTGGATTCTCCACTGCTACCCATGCAACTTGCAGTACAATTTTGGCATATTTATGCAGGTTTATATGAGGCACCAAGCCATGACCTGAGTCGTGTGCTGGCCATGATCTCAAGGTGTGCACACGACAGTAAGTATTCTAGCAACATCGACTACTTGAAGACAGAGTATACATTGACAGAACTTATAGTATTACTTGAAGACAGTGGACATTGACAGAATTTCATCCTCCAGCGGCGGAGCTTGGCAGGGGCGGCGGCGCTGGGAGGTGCAACCCATAGTGAGGGTGAGGGGCGGCCGGATCCGCGGGTGTTGGCGACGAACGACGGCCGGGTCGGGCGCTCGGTGAGGCAGAGGCGCGGGGGCACAGCTGCGCAGGGAGGCTGCCGGTAGGCTCGATTTGGAAATCGAGGAGAGGACTGGGTGGATGGATTTTTGGATTGAGGGCATCCCGATGGGAGGAGGGTAGACGGTGGTGGCGCTCGGCGGCGGGGTGTGTCCGGCGGCGCGCGGTGAGGGCAGGGCAGGAGGTGGCGTTGCGCTGCCAATGGAGATGGGATTGGGAGGCCTGGACGTGCGTGGCTGGGCAATTTTTTTTATCTCTCGTACGGGTTCGGCTGACTTACGACGAAGACTGCGGGTTGAATACCTAAACGGAGAGGGACTTTTTTGCAAAACTACCTCGATGTGCGATAGTAATAGGCGACCCAGGTCGGACGAACCAACGTGCTAATGCTATTAGTACCACCTCGTTTATATTACGATTTTCTTCATACAAATTGTAAAAGCGTATTATGACATGAGAAGAAAGCGTATTGCGACGGTGAACCCGGAGACCCAATCCGTGCTTTATTATTAGGGAGAGATATATAGTAGAAGAGCCCGTGTGTTGCAACGGAAAAAAAAAATAACACTCGTCCCTAATCCAAGAATCATGACTCAAGACCTCAGTAGGTCCATGTCCTTTATTTGAACATCACATCAATGCCCACACAACCACAACACGTTTGAATGTGTCAATCCTATCTCTTCCTCAGCATAAGATCAGAAATTTGCTTTTTTTTCCTGTGAGGTTTTGCCGTCGCGTGCATGTGTGGTAATAGATGGTTTCTTTCATCTCTAATTTGGTTTTGCTGAGTTGTTCATTTTCTATCTGGATCTACAGCGGTACGAAATAAAGACGGATCATGCACTATTTATTAAGGTTGCATCCAAAACAACATTTTAAAAACGTTTAGCGGATAAAATAACATAATATTCAGATTCTACACATTTTTTGATCAAATTTCATATATAACACAATAAAATTGTTTTTTCTGTTTAAAAGATATGATTATTCTTAAAAACATATGATATGAATTGCGGGTTGAATTTAGGAAACAACAAAGGGCTCTTTGCACAACATGTAGTTATCAAAAACTATACTGCAGTTTAATTACTAGTAACTATAGAGGGTTTTCTACAAAATTATGTGACGGACGACCAGGACGACGACCGGAAGCATTCCCTACTTTATTATTAGCTTTATTACTTTATCTATTACTCCCTCCGTTTACTTTATTTATTACTCCCTCCGTCACAAAATAAGTATAGACACTTATTTTGTGACGGAGGGAGTATTAGGCAAGAGAGATAGAGATTAGGAGTATAGAGTGGCGTTTGAGTTCTGCTCTGTATCCTTTCAACTCTGTCCCAGGGAAGCTAATGTTGTTGCAAACGAATTAGCCAAAATAGCTAGATCACCTTTTTGTAACTACTTCCTCTGTTGATTAGGGATGTAAACCTGGTTACTAGTTATGAAGAGGAAATCCTGTTGTACAAAATACATCAATTGGTCCAAAGTACACCCGAAAGGTAAGCTTTTCCAATGCACCCAGAATAAAAAATTAAGACAAGACAGACCAATACTAAAAAGTATTCCTGGTTTCTTCTATCTGCCGAACAATTCCTAGCATAAGCTCTTCACTCTTCAACAAATATCTTTTCTTTAGCTTGCTCAAGTCTTATATTCTGTAACTTCTCGCTGAGTTCCAGACTGCAGCAAACGAATCAAAGTTAGACCGCGAGAAAACCAATGCAGCTCGTTACAGGAACAAATTCATTCAGGTAGGTGGCAGGCACCAATATGTACAACCCTAGGCCAGACCCTACAGCAAGCTGTCTGAACAAATAGCACAGGCAGACCAAGCCACATCAATAATTATAACCATAATTTCATTGGCTTTGCAAAATAGTCTTTACAGCATGAGTGCCGTAGATTTGGGAACTAACGTCTGCATGACTAGTTCAGAACCTACAATGTTAGTACTATCTATCAGCTCTGATTGACTACAATAAAAGTTGATTCAACTCAACATCATTTGTGGAGCTAGTGATACCAACATGTTGATAGGCTGATTGGCTCTAGAGTGCAGCATTAACGGTGTTGTCAATTTGTAGGGGCTGTTCCGATTGATGCCATCATGCGCCCCACCAAAAAATTGGTGTTGACCCAGCCCCTGGTACTCATTTGGATGGATGCCAAAATTTTGGTGCGCCCAAGCCCTTTACAGTATGCTAGTTCATTTTCCTGCCAACCTTTTGGCAATCAATGGGCGGTCAAAACGATCGCCGATTATTTGGCAAGCCAACGGTTGGCAAGGCCAGCATTGGCTCAAACCAAACAGCCCCGTAATGCATCAAGAGGATGATTAATGCTATTTAGCATACGTAGAATTGTTACTCATGAAGTGTAAACAACATGCAGTAGTATTCAACATTTGTCCTCACTCATGTGATAGTGTGAACACAAACATGATACTATAAATTATCATATTCTGGCGGCTCTGATAGATCCGGAAGGAACCAAAAATAGATAAGTATAAAACTTGACAGTAATTTTTTGCCTCTCCAAAGTCATAACGAATATAGTTCAACGGCATGACTTCCTTTTATTAGCCGAGCAAACTACATAGATCGTGCTTACCAAATCTAGTGACAATTTGAGAGCACATGGCAAATTGTACATGTTTAACACCCAACTGGATGCCAGTAAAACAGACAAATCACGGGTCTACAACAGATATCAAAAGTATAATCGCAGATTACTATTTGAATTAGAACTCATCATTTGCAGAACTAACCAGCCCGTTTAGAGAGTGTCTTGCTATATTTTTGCATAGTAAACCACAGTTCACAGGATTGATTAGGCACTGAGTTTTAGATTTTGTTATCTTAATTTGATGTGCTAATTTGCCAAGCCACAAATCACCTTACTTTGTTGAATTTCAAAATCTACAAGAACACAAATAACAATAACAAGTAATACTTTCCTAGCTAATACTACCAAGTGGTAACATTTCACATTAATGGTGAGGCCAAGAGTAAATACTGGCAGAGATGAACATGAGGCAATGTTACCTTCTGATGGCATGCTGGTCCAAGTATCGGGTGAACGGGCTGGGAACAAAGGAGTAGCCAGGAAATGATCTCCAGTGGGCCATGTCAATGGAGCATTTCTCTTCTTCTTCTTCTTCAAAGATGTAGAGACTGGTTGACCCCAGCACTTCCTTCTTCATGTCAATCTCAATCAGCCAGAAAAGTTTATTACCACCATTCAACCGGAAGTAAACAACATCAGGCTTAACCAAGCTGATGGTAGGGAACTCTGGTAGCACATGCGGACGACGCTTGTCAAAATCAAGAGCAGCCCAGAACTTGCTGTCTTCCATGGTGAAACATTTCATCCATTTCTTTTCCCTTAAGTTGGTCAAAGTCCATACTGTGATAGTGAAAGCAGAATAAGAACTGGCACACACACTGCAGCCAGCATAATCACCAACACATATGAGGTTAATCATGCTGGACTCAGAGACACAGACACGACGGGCCGGGTCAGGATACCCTGGGTCAACACATAGACGATTGGAATCCAGACCATCAGGTAAGGGGACGTAGCACGGGGGCTTCGTCCGCTTGTCAATGACACCGACAAAAAGCAAGCCCAGGTAGCAATCCGCCCAGCACAGGTAACAATCACCATAGGGGACGACGGCGTCCGTTTGCCACGAACCACACAGCAGGTTTGGGATGTCATCGCCGTCAGGTAAGGGCATATTTTCGACGCTCCAATTCATGTCGCCCTGCTCCTCCCCAGGTTTATGGTGTAGCACGCAGAGCTGGCCGCCAAATGTGAGCTGCGCCACCACGAACTCCCCCTTGCCACGGCAAAGGAGGCCAATGTCATCACGCCACATAGATCGCAGCTGCTGGAGACGGTACGGGTGGAAGTACAAATCCACGTCCGGGTTCTTGTCCCCACCATCGAAGCAAGGCGGGAGTCGCATGAGACAAGGAGACTTCTCTGAGTCAGAGGCTGTGTAGAGGAAATAGTCCATGGGGTAATAGTAGAATGCCGGACAGCTATCTCCAACGAAGGGGGCCTGCGCCTGGAAAAGTATGGAGCGGCCGTGAGCCGCGATGATGAACGGCTGACTCACCTGGCTCAACGACGCCGTCATGAATCGCTCGGGCCAGTGGAGGTAGAGACGGGACACAGCGGGCGGTTCAGCAACCCTGAGAGAGACGGCGATGCTTATGTTGGTGCAGGTAGAGGAGATCGCCGATTGCGTGCCGTCCATTACCTCCTCCGCAACAGCCTCACCCGCGTACGCCTTGTAGTGGACGAAGCGATCTAGCATCACCCAGCGAGGGTGAGAGCGGGAGAGCTCCGCACCGGGTGGCGGATGAAGACGCCGACGAGCTGCCATGTCGTACGGAACAGGAAGCAGACGGAAGGTCAGAACGGATCTAGGGTTCGTCTCGAGAGGATGATTCAGGGGAGAGGGGAAGAATGCCGGGTGGCGGATGAAGAACCGCTGTTGGTTGCGGCGGCCTGCGAAGGGGTAGGGTTGGGAGTTCCTTTCTGAAGGGCAGATGGCGGTGCCGGGCCGTTTCATGGGCCAAAGTCTCGGTGCGTCTTAACTGTCGGCAACAGAGACAATCCGCCGGGAGCCCCCTATTTGGCGCGTGAGGCACCCTCGCGTCGTTTTCGTTTTTTCTTTGTTTTTTTACTTCTGTTTTTTATTCTATGTTAAAATATTTCGGGATCACAACAAGTTCTGATTTTCTTTAAACAGAGAATTATTAAAAACAGTTCTTGAATTCAAAAAATGTTCACGATTTATATAAGAATGAACATTTTTCTAATTTTAGCAAACATTTTTTTAATTTTGGCGAATAATTTATATGAGCATTTTTTAATACTTATGTACAATTTTTTGTATTCGATTAACATTTTTTGAATTTGATGAACAAGTATTCAAGAACTTTTTTGAAAAATGACGAACACATTTTTAATTCAATGGACACTTTTTGAGTTTGATGAAAACTTTCTAAAAACAGTGAAAAATAATAATTTGATGAACATATGCTTAGTTCGATGAGCAAATTTGAATTGTGATGAACATTTTTTAAATCTGATGAACCAAAAATTGAGTCCGATGAACATTATTTGCATTCTTGAACATTTTTTTACATGGTTGAACATTTTTTGAGTTTTATGAACAAAAAATATTCATGGATTTGAAACGAAAAATCGCAAAAAAAAGTAATGAAAAAATAGATGATAAAAAGGAAAATATAAAATAAAGAAAAAAATAAAACCGAAAGGAAAAAAAGAAAATAAATAAAAAAGAAAAAAGAAAAAAATAGAAGATAAAAACTAAAAAGATAAAGATAAAAAATGGCAGAGAAAACATTGAAAAGAACTTCCCAAAACCGGTGGGGAATAAACTACTTAATGGGCCGGCCTATACAAATGATCGGGAGCTCAGGGGTGCGCGCTATGTCGCTAGCACGCGACCCGCGCGCCAAATAGGAGCTGCCCAGTCCGTCGACGGCAAATATAGTCATGGATTCACCGAAGCAAGCGTCCACTTGGGTCGGCCCACGTACGGGATTCGCGTGATTTTTCATTAACTATTGTTCCCTCGTTGTTTCGGGAGCTCCAATTTCGCGCTTCGGGCGCTGGCAAACATCCCAGCGCGCACCCACTCCCCTCCCACTCGCCCCTCATGGGCTGCTCCACAAGCATGGTTGGGTGCCCCAGTTTCTTTATTCCATTTTTTTATTTTTTTTCGGTTTTTTATTCTTTTAAACAACTTGGAGTATATTTTTTTCAAAATTTTAGGAAAAAATGATTTTTGGGAAAATGTTCTAGAAATCGTAACATGTTCGTGATTATAAAAAGGTTCATGATTTTGAAAAAAAAATTATGCATACTGAAAATATGTTCGTGAATTCAAGAAATGTACATAAATTTCAAATAAAATTCGCTAATTCAAAATTTGATGAACATTTTTTGAACCCGGTGAACAAAATTGTATTCAAGAAAATTGTTTTTTGAAAAATGGGTTAACAAATGTTGTATTCAATGTCGTTTCGGGCGATTCCTATTTGGCGCTATAGGCGCCGGTTTTTATTGTTTCTGCGAGCCAACGCGTGAAGCCGCGTTAGCTGGGCTCGGCCCATGTTTTCTGTTTGTTTCGTCGCCTCCCAAACCCCCCGTCTATCTGTTTCTCCTTTGCTTCTTCTCCCAACCCTGCAGCGGTGCCTTCTCCCCGCAGAGGCGACCAACCCTAATCCAACGACTAGATAGTGGATCAATCTGGTCCACTTCCTCCCGCAGCCACGACTACTTCCCGTCACATGTTTCCCTTCGATTCTTTCGTGATGGCTTCCCCTGGTTTGTCCCCTTCGAACCCTAATCTATTTTTGCATGTTTTGTGCTGCTGCTCCGTGTGATGAACTAGTTATGCGTGCATCCAGCCTTGTCTAGTCATGGATGTCCATCAGGTCCCTAGGGTTTGTGGTCAATTTTTGTCCTCTTTTAGGGTTTGTGCTGCTGCTTCGTGTGAAACCATCTGTTCCCTATCGTTTGTTGTACTCTTAGTTGTGTGTGCATTTGGTTGCTAGTGTTTGTGGTCAATTTTCACCCTCTCTAGGGTTTGTACTGCTTCTGCTGCGTGTGAATCCATCTGCTCCATAGGATTTTGTAGTGCTGCGTGTGAATCATTCACTCAAGTACGCTCATTTGTTTCTAGTTCATTTTGTTCCTTTTTAAGGAATTTATCCCCTAAAGGTTTGTGGTCAAATTCCCCTTGGTACTCTAGGGTTTGTTATCAAATTTATCCCCTAACCTTACTGATGTTATACTGTTCCACCTCTGTTACTCAGAAGTTTTTTTGATCTGTTACTTTTGTGAGCAGCTTATTGAATTGCTTTTCGGGTTCTATGATTCATGTTTTTTAGGGTTGTCTGTTGTATGAAAGCTTCCTAGTTAGTGTTCAATGTAGTTGTTGTTGGTCAGATGATGCTCACTTTTTCGTACACAACCTGATTTTGCAGTTGAAGAAGGTATCAGAGATGGCCATGTCACAGAACTGTGGCTTTCGACACGCCTCTTTACTCACCCATTGTCAAAGTGCGGAGGAAGCCCTCGAACTCTGCCGGTCTAGGCTCTCTTAATTCCCCATCAGAGGAATTAAACACATCTCACAAAATTCAGTGAGCGGTATCTGACGGTTTCAGAGTATAAATTAAACCGCACCTCAGGACGTTTGAGCCTATTCAGGGAATGAAAGTTTTGCACAAAAGAATTTGTAAAGATGTGGTGTTGGTCACACTCATTTGCGAGGAAGTTGGTCAATCTGGCATTTGCAACGAACTGTGCGAACTCTTGGTAGAACCCGACTTCATTCATGAAATCATTTTGCGGCCATTCGCATGGCCGGACCTCCATCCAACGTGGAGTGTTGATGTCACCATCTGATGATTCACCAGTGACTCCCTTGGCATTCCTCTTAGAGGAACTCTTTCGGAAGAGGTACATCTTCCTAAGAACAAATTTCTGAAAAAGTTGGACGACAAAATGATATCAACAAAACTTCACAAAATTGGTATGAACTACTTATATGGATGTCTAGAGGCTATATCAAGCATTCAAACTACGTAGAACTCAAAGAATTCAACATGCAAGCTCATTTACAGCAAGAGTAGCTAATTACTCAAAATATAAACCACTAAAGCAAAAACTAATTGGAGCAATGGAGGTGTCACATACCAAGTAGCAATCTCACAGAATAGTTTCGGAAACGGAGCTCCGAGCAAAGAGATCCAAATTCATGAGTTTGGGAGCAAGAACACGAGAGATATAGCTACAGAGATTTTTTTCTGGAAGTAGGTGATGAAGTGAGCTAAAGGTATAAGTGAGGGGGGCCTTGTGAGGCCCACTACCCACCAGGGCATGCTAGGTGGGTGTGGCGCGCCCTAGTCCCTAGTGGACATGGGGCACCCCCGTGTGGTGTTTTCAGTACCAAAAATTCTTAAATATTCAGAAAAAATCATGTTAAAATTTCAGGTCATTCTAAGCACTTTTTTATTGTATGGATAATTTAGAAAATAGGATATTCATGCATTTTATTGTATTTAACTAAAAATAACTGAAAATATAAAGTGGGTACAGAAGCTTGTGCCTACTAGATTCATCGACTACATGCCTCTTGAAAATAATCCATTAAGGTTGATCAAGTCTTATTAACAACCACTTTCAATTAACATGAACCCGAAGAACTTTCATAAAACACTAAGTTACCTCAACGGGGATAAGCATCTCCCCAACAATAAGTGTTCCATATTTCTTTATGATAGTAGGTAGATGATACGTCTCCAACGTATCTACTCCCTCCGTTCGGAATTACTTGTCACAAAAATGGATGTATCTACAACTAAAATACATCTAGATACATTCATTTCTTGGACGAGTAATTCCGAACGGAGGGAGTATAATTTTTGATTGTTCCATGCTATTATATTATCTGTTTTGGATGTTTTATATGCATTGATATGCTATTTTATATTATTGTTGGGACTAACCTATTAACCTAGAGCCCAGTGCCAGTTCCTGTTTTTTCCTTGTTTTAGAGTTTCACACAGAAGGAATACTAAACGGAATAAAACTTTCGCGGTGATCTTTCTTGGACCAGAAGGAAACCAGGAGACTTGGAGATGAAGTCGAAGAAGCCACGAGGCGGCCACAAGGATGAAGGGCGCGCCTAGGGGGGTAGGGCGCGCCCCCCACCCTTTGGGCCCCTCGTGCACCCCCTGACCCAATTATTTCGCCTATATATACTCTTATATGCCAAAACCATCAAAGGCATCCATGAAAACACTTTTCCACTGCTACAACCTTCTGTACCCGTGAGATCCCATCTAGGGGCCTTTTTGAAAGTGCGTTATGTCGACTAGAGGGGGGGTGAATAGGCGATTTTTATGAATTCTTCACTGAGGAATTTGCCGGTGAGGAAATTCCTTAGCGAAGGACTATTAGCAGCGGAATAAGTACTCAGAAGTAAGCATAACAGAATACAAGCATGGTCATCATGATGAAATGAAGACAAGCACAGAGTACAGAAAGCATAATCACAGGATAGCACAAGATGAAGACAAACAGACTGAAGAAATTGAACTGAGGAAATTGAGAAAGTCTTTAGTCAAAGTCTTCAAACACAGATATGAACAAACACTCAACACAGTAATGAGGAAATGGAAGGGTTGAGGAAATAGAACTAGTTAGGTTGGTGAAGACAATGATTTGGTAGACCAGTTCCAACTGCTGTCTCAGTTGTACGTCTGGTTGGAGCGGCTGAGTATTTAAACTCGAGGACACACAGTCCCGGACACCCAGTCGCTGAGCACGCAGCTCAGAACACCCAGTCCTCACCGTATTCTCCTTGAACTAAGGTCACGCAGACCTCGTCCAATCACTCGTGGTAAGTCTTCAGGCGACTTCCAAACCTTCACAGACTTGGTCACTCGGTGATCCACAATTCCTCTTGGATGCTCCAGACCTTGACGCCTAACCGTCTGGAAGAAGCACAGTCTTCAAAGGTAACAAGCGTCGGATCCACGCAGGATCAATTTCTTCAGTGATGCTCAATCACTTTGGGTTTGTAGGGGTTTGGTTTTTGGATTTTCCTCACTCAATGGTTTTCGCTCAAAGTCCTCGGAGGATGGGTTGCTCTCAAATGACAAGTGTCAAGTTCTCTCGGAGCAGCCAACCAGCTAGTGGTTGTAGGGGGCGGCTATTTATAGCCTGGGGAGCAGCCCGACATGATAAGACATAAATGCCCTTCAATGATATGACCATTAGGTGGATAAGATATTTTGGGATAGCTGGCGCGCAGCACAGCAACGGTCGAAATTTTGACTCTCAAATTCCTCAGGGCTATCATGTTCCTCACTATGTAGGTAATTCGCACTGACGAATTCCTAACTCCTCAGTCAGAACAAATTCATCAGCGACCAGAAGAACTTCGTCTCTGTCACTGAAGAAAGTGACTAAATTGTATGAGATTTCCAAAGGCTTCACTCGAAGGGATTGGTAAGTGTAGGATTTTGAGTTGAGCATCACATGGAAATTTTTCCTTAGTATTTCGTCGACCCCCTTTAACAGTACGGTGTTTCCTATGACTCAAGAAAGAGAAAATTAAACTACGAAAACAAAAGTCTTCACGCTTCATGTTCCACAAATGAATACCAAGTCTTCAAGGTCACACCAATTTCTTCACTTTCAAAGTCTTGAGAAAGTCTTCAGAAAATCAAAGTCTTCAGTTGAAGAACTTCATTTTTAGTGGTCGACTTTCTCTGTAAATATCAAACTCCTCATAGACTTATAGACCTGTGTACACTCACAAATGCATTAGTCCCTTAACCTATAAGTCTTCAATACACCAAAATCACTAAGGGGCACTAGATGCACTTACACTTTTCTGGCGTCCTACCGGGGGGGATTCGATTACGAAGGGCTTCTACATCAACACCATTGCCCTTTCGATGAAGCGTGAGTAGTTTACCACGGACCTACGCGTCCATAGATAGTAGCTAGATGGCTTCTTCTCTCTCTCTTTGATTCTCAATACCATGTTCTCCTCGGTGTTCTTGGAGATCTATTCCATGTAATACTTTTTGCGGTGTGTTTGCCGAGATCCGATGAATTGTGGATTTACGATCATCTTAGCTATGAATATTATTTGAATCTTCTCTGAATTCTTATATGCATGATTTGATATCTTTGCAAGTCTCTTCGAACTATCGATTTGGTTTGGCCAACTAGATTTGTTTTTCTTGCAATGGGAGAAGTGCTTAGCTTTGGGTTCAATCTTGCGGTGTCCTTTCCCAGTGACAGTAGGGGCAGCAAGGCATGTATTGTATTGTTGCCATCGAGGATAAAAAGATGGGGTTTACATCATATTGCTTGAGTTTATTCCTCTACATCATGGCATCTTACTTAATGTGTTACTCTGTTCTTCATGAACTTAATACTCTAGATGCAGGCAGGAGTCAGTCGATGTGTGGAGTAATAGTAGTAGATGCAGCCAGGAGTCGGTCTACTTGACAGGGACGTGATGCCTATATTCATGATCATTGCCTTAAATATCGTCATAACTTTGCGCTTTCCTATCAATTGCTTGGCAGTAATTTGTTCACCCACCTTAATATTTTCTATCTTGAGAGAAGCCTCTAGTGAAACCTATGGCCCCGGGGTCTACTTTCCATCATATAAGTTTCTGATCTACAATTTTAGCTTCCTATTTACTTCCTTTGCAATCTTTTACTTTCCGTTCCTTAAACCAAAAATACCAAAAATATTACTTGACCATTTATCTATCTCTATCAGATCTCACTTTGCAAATAACCATGAAGGGATTGACAACCACTTTATCGCGTTGGGTACAAGTTGGTGTTTGTTTGTGCAGGTATTCGGTGACTTGGGCGTTGTCTCCTACTGGATTGATATCTTGGTTCTCAAAACTGAGGGAAATACTTACTCTACTTTGTTGCATCACCCTTTCCTCTTCGAGGGAAAAACCAACACAAGCTCAAGAAGTAGCAGTAGGGGGAGTTGAAAACTTTCGATAGTAAGTGTTGGAATCTTTTCAATAACATTAATACCATTCACTTGAAATTGTTTCTTTGGAAAGTGTATTGTGTGCTCATTACCATTTATATGAAAAGTGAACTTGCTTTTGTTGCAATCAATAAAATCCCCTGCAGTGTTCAAAAAGTGTCTACCAAGGATAATCGACATGTTGTCGTCCTCGGGCATATCAAGTATAACAAAGTCTGTTAAGATAGTAACATTTTGTGACGCCCCCGATTCAATCGTACACTAATCATGCACGCAAATGTGTACGATCAAGATTAGGGACTCGCAGGAAGATATCACAACACAACTCTAAAAGTAAAATAAGTCATACAAGCATCATATTACAAGCCAGGGGCCTCTAGGGCTCGAATACAAGTGCTCGCACATAAACGAGTCAGTGGAAGCAACAATATCTGAGTATAGACATAAGTTAAACAAGTTGCCATAAGATGCTAGCACAAACTGGGATACATGTCGAAACCTGAACGTAGTAGTAGGCTCCCTCGGTGTAGTAGGGGTCGTCGTCAACGGTGGCGTCTGGCTCATGGGCTCCAACGTTTGGTTGTGCCATCCAAGAAGAAGAGGAAAAAGGGGGGAAAGAGGGAGCAAAGCAACCGTGAGTACTCATCCAAAGTACTCGCAAGCAAGGATCTACACTACATATGCATGGGTATATGTGTAAAGAGGCAATATTGGTGGACTGAACTGCAGAATGCCAGAATAAGAGGGGGATAGCCAGTCCTATCGAAGACTACGCTTCTGGCAGCCTCCATCTTGCAGCATGTAGAAGAGAGTAGATTGAAGTTCACCAAGTATCATCGTATAGCATAATCCTACCCGACGATCCTCCCCTCGTCGCCCTGTGGGAAAGCGATCACCGGGATGTCTTTGGAACTTGTCTGCATGTGTTTTATTAAGTATCCGGTTCTAGTTGTCATAAGGTCAAGGTATAACTCTGGGTCGTCCTTTTACCGAGGGACACGACTATTCGAATAGATAAACTTCCCTGCAGGGGTGCACCACATTTCCCAACATGCTCGATCCCTCTGGTCGGACACACTTTCCTAGGTCATGCCCTGCCTCGGAAGATCAACACGTCACAGCCCTACCTAGGCACAACAGAGAGGTCAGCACACAGGTCTAAATCCTATGCGCGCAGGGGTATGGGCCCATCGCCCATTGCACACATGCACGTTGCGTACGCGGACGGCGAGCAGACCTAGCCTCCCTTATACAAGAGCAGGCATTCCAGTCCAACCCGGCGCGCGCTGCTCAGTCGCTGACGTCAAGAAGGCTTCGACTGATACCACGACGTTGAGTGCCCATAACTGTTCCGACATGATAAGACATGATAAGACATAAATGCCCTTCAATGATATGACTGTTGCGGCTATTTATAGCCTGGGGAGCAGCCCGACATGATAAGACATAAATGCCCTTCAATGATATGACCGTTAGGTGGATAAGATATTTTGGGACAGCTGGCGCGCAGCACAGCAACGGTCGGAAATTTGACTCTCAAATTCCTCAGGGCTATCATGTTCCTCACTATGTAGGTAATTCACACTGACGAATTCCTAACTCCTCAGTCAGAACAAATTCATCAGCGACCAGAAGAACTTCGTCTCTGTCACTGAAGAAAGTGACTGAACTGTATGAGATTTCCAAAGGCTTCACTCGAAGGGATTGGTAGGTGTAGGATTTTGAGTTGAGCATCACATGGAAATTTTTCCTTAGTATTTCCTCGACCCCCTTTAACAGTACGATGTTTCCTATGACTCAAGAAAGAGAAAATGAAACTACGAAAACAAAAGTCTTCACGCTTCATGTTCCACAAATGAATACCAAGTCTTCAAGGTCACACCAATTTCTTCACTTTCAAAGTCTTCAGAAAGTCTTCAGAAAATCAAAGTCTTCAGTTGAAGAACTTCATTTTTAGGGGTCGACTTTCTCTGTAAATATCAAACTCCTCATAGACTTATAGACCTGTGTACACTCACAAACGCATTAGTCCCTTAACCTATAAGTCTTCAATACACCAAAATCACTAAGGGGCACTAGATGCACTTACAATCTCCCCCTTTTTGGTGAATGATGACAACATAGGTTAAGTTTTCAACGGGGATAAACATATGAAGTGTATACACGAATATTGAGGAATTTGATTACAAGATATAGAAGAACTCCCCCTGAAGATGTGCATAGTGAGGAATTTGCTTTTGAGGCAATGCTCAATTGAAGAGTTGAATCATGGAGATCTCCCCCTATATCTTGTAATTCATACACGCATTTGATATATAATATGAAGAATTTGAAATGCATGATGAAATATGGTGCCTGATGAGATTCAGCATGCGTGCAATGTCATTAACGAGGAATAAGCATGCAAAACATAATGCAACAAAAGTATCAGCGCACCATCGGGTTTAAGATTACAACTCGATCCAAATAAAAGTTTCAGAAGAACGAGAGTTGTAACTTAAAAAATGCCCTTAATATAGACCCGCTTGAAGACTAACTCAGATTTCTCCCCCTTTGTCATCAAATGACCAAAAGGATTGACACTGAGGACTAACGCCCCTGAAGAATTTCAAGTCGATGGAGGAGCGCCAGCGTTGTCGGGGTTGTTTGTTGTAGCAGGGCCTGCCGCAGTGTCGTCCAAATCTTCATACTCATCAGTGTCACGCGATGAAGAATAAGAGCTGGCCACTAGTGGAGGAATTTTGACCTTCTTGAATTTCTTCGAAGGAGGTGCGGACCAGTCAAATTCTTCCTTGAGACCCATAGTCTCCAGTTCTTCAGCGCTATAGACATGAGTGAGGACAGCCCAGGTGCGGTTGAAGGTTTCATGAAGGTAGTATTGGTTCTTCTTCACTGCATTGTGTGTTGAGGTCATATTGTGAAGAAGTGCACCAAACTGACGCTTTACCCACTTGTGATTGTGATCAACCTTCTGATGAAGACTGAGGAGTAACTCACGGTCAGTCATCACCCTGGGTGCTGTGGCTTGAGGACTTTGCTTGGCTGAGGTATTTGCGGCAGAGTCATGTGTGGCAGAATCGTCATTGGTAGAGTAAGATGCAGCTTTGCGAAATTGACCATCCAATGGACGAATGCCTTCATCGATCACAGCAGCGGCCTTGCCTTTATCATCAGCTGATGAAACTGTCCGTTTGAGGACTTCAATGGGAGGCAAGTAGCTACCGTGCTTTAGAGTGTCAGCTTTGTAATTCAGTGAAGACCTTGCCCTGATGAATCTCATAATCCAAGGAGCATAGGGCTTCAGCTCGAATGGTGACATAGCAATATTGGCCAGAGTCCTCATGAAGAAATCATGGAAGTTGACGGGAACGCCATGAATGATGTTGAAAAGCATATTCTTCATGATGCCAACGACTTCTTCATCATTTGAGTCGTGGCCTTTGATATGACTCATTGTCTTCGTCAGAATTTGATAGACAGTCCGAGGCACATAGAGTAATTCCTTGACGAGGAATTTGGTTCTTGGGGCCTGCCTTGGCTTCATAGGCTTCATCAGCACTTGCATATAGTGATTTGAAAGTTCTGGTTTGTTGTAGATACAACGAGCACCATCAAGTGGAGGGCTGAGTGGTAGAGCACGAAGCAATTCAGTTGCTGGTGCCTTATAGTGAGTATTTTCAGACATCCAGTCTAATACCCATGAGTTCACGTCTTCAGCATCTCCGGTGATGTGTAGAGTTGCATAGAATTGAAGAATGAGTTCTTCATTCCAGTCACAGATATCAGTGCAGAAATTCAGAAGTCCTGCGTCGTGAAGAACACTGAGGACTGGCTCAAAGCCGGGCAGAGACTCCATGTCCACATGAGGAATATGTGCATGATCGAAGACTTTGTCTTTGTTGAATAGCACTGAGGAATAGAAATTGGCTTGGCTGGCAATCCAGAAACGCCTCTTCCTTATGCGAGCAGAATCATATGGATTATAGTCAGTGAAGAATACGTGCTCGGCAAATAAATCTTCAGCCTTGAACTTTTGTTTGCATGAGAACGGATTCTTTTGCTTTGGCAGAGGGGTGTCAGTGAGTTGCATCACCACCTCAGGAATCGCGAGTTCAGGTTCTTCAGGCTGAGGAATTTCTTGTTCCTCAATAGGTGCAGTCTGAGGATCAGCAGCAGCAGGTTCATCAGCACTAGTGGCTGGAATTTCTTCATGCACAAAGAGAGTGGGTTGAGTTTCTTCAGAGCCCATTTGAACTGTTGGTGCAGGGGACTGAGGTATCTGTTGGAGTGGGGTGAAGACAGGAGTATTGGGATGCTGACTTTCCCAAAAGTCATCGTTCATCACTGGCGTTGTGCTTCCAATATCCACATCTTCATCTTCAATTTCCTCAACACCAGCCTCTTCAGCTGTGAACTGAGGCATAGGCGAGGAAATGATTGGGGTTGAAGGGATTGCTTCCACTTCAATTTCTTCATCAATCTGCTCTGACGAAGCAGCAGAATGATTTTCTTCAGCAGATCCGCTTGGGATCTCATAGTCTTCTCCATAAGGAACAAGGTCCTTTGATGGCATGGAGGAAATTGGAACAACATCAATGGGATTTTTGAGTGAGCTGGTCATTGGCTTCATTTTCTTCGCAGCCGAAGAGTCTGACGTAGCTGATGCCTTCCTTTTCTTCACTGCAGCTCGCTCTGCAACCTTGGTCTTCTTCACATCAGAAGCAGATGGAAGAATTGGAGTTGGTGTTGGCGCAGGAGGAGCTGAGGAATCTGGATGAATTTCCTCAGGCGCAACTGATGCAGTTGCCCTGACTTGTTTAGTTTCTTCAGGCGCACCGCTGGTGGATGCCTTGGCAATTTCTTCAGCGGCTGGAATGGGATCATCAGCCCAGGAACTCGCATTTTCATCACCAGCCTGAACTTCATCAGCGGTGTTGGCATGTTCTTCAGTCGGCTGAGCTGAGGCTCCAGCCTGAGGAATTTCATGTTGCATTGGAGCAGCAACATTTGTGAATTTCTTCGTCAGGTTGACGAATCTGACTTTGGCTCCTTGCCAATCAGCATAGTAGGCATCAAAGTTTTTGCTGAGGTCTTGAATTTCAGTCTGGACCTTGAGAAGTTCCTCAGGTGTCATTCAGACAACGTTTTTCTTCAGGAACTTCTCCTTTCTGAACTGAGCCTTCTTGATCTGCCTGGCCTTCTCAAATTTCCATTTCTCTTCAGTGATGAAATGGGTCAGCATGTGACTTTGACCAGGAGTCAAATTGAAATCAGGCATAGAAGTATTTGGATCCTTGTGCCAGAGATCAATGTACTCAAGAATCGCCTTTGGACCCAAAAGTAGTGGCACATTTGTGCCTTTGGCTCTAGCGGCCTTCACCTGTCTGTCTCTGATGATTTCCGCAAGTTCTTCATCAGAAGGCACATGGAATGCGACATGTTTCTTCTTTGGACTTGGCCGAGGACCTCGTCCAGCTGTGGTCTTAGTCTTCAGCAGAGTCGGACCAGATGAAGATTTTGGTGCAGCTGAAGAACTTGCTGAGACACCAGAGGTAATGGAGAAGCCTGCAGTCCTTTGACATGTAGCCAGATGCACAGGAGCTGAGGACTTTGTCGGAACTGCTGAGGACTTTGGTGGAGCTGTAGCAGTGTGAGGAATTTGCTGTGGGGGTGCTGCTGAGGAACTTGGCCGTGAGGGCACTGTTGGTGAAGCACTTGGCTTACGAGCAGGCTTCTTTGGCATGGATTTCCTCTGTTTGACCGAGGCCTCAGTAGCAGTAGCAGTGGCAGAATCCTCATTGAATTTCTTCACTGCCTCCTTGGCTTGTCTTGCCAATTTAGCTTGGCGCTTAGCCCATTCGTCAGGAAAGTCCTCAGCACGTTTGATGCTTGTGGGATCAGCTACTTGGCCAGGTGCCAGTGAAGCTCTTGGGCATGGAGGATTGAGGGCGAATTTCTTCATGTACTTTGGAGTCACATATCTGTATTCCCTCCATTCCCTTGCCCATCTCCGTTCAATCTTCTGAATGCGCACCTTGCGCTGATTTTTGTTTTCTTTGCCAAATTTTGCTTCATCAGGTGTGCAATAGTCAGCATAAATTTCCTCAGGGATTTCAAACGCAGTCATAACCTCAGGTTTCTTTCCTCCTTTCTGTGGCTTCTTATCGTCTGCCATATTCTTCACTTGAGGAATTTGAACAATCGAGTTCTCTGAACAAGTATGCAGTTTTTCTTCGAGGAACGCTGCAAATGAGTTAAGTTGATGAGAACCTAGTGATTCAACAGCAGACATGAGTACCTGTGAACAGAGTACAGGTGCGAGGAATTTGGAGAGGTCATATGCGTTCTGAGAAGATTTTTAAAAAAGAACAAGTTTGAGGAATTTGACCAGATGAGCCTTGAAGAATTTCACTAAGCGATCTTTGTCTTAGGTTCCAGAGTTGTATAGATCGAGGATACACACAATTGAGGAATCTTGAGGAAATTCATTGCTTAGAGAAAAGAATCAAGAGCATATGATGTGTGGTGTTCGTATGTGTGAAGATTTGAAGAATAAACACCTTTGAAGATTTTCAGGAAAGTTTAAGAATCAAAGTGAGTAATAAAAGTAACTTTTAATTACCCGAAGTGAAGAACACGACGAACTGAGAAGTACAGATGTGAAGCTCGTCAGGTTAGATCTTCCACGCCCTAACTTGGCAGAGGAAGACAGCTACGGCGGCGGCGGAGTGAAGATTTCCGCGGTCGGCGTGAGTACGACGGCGACGAGGTCGAGGCAGCGAAGCTCTTCCTCACCGGCGACGATGGAGTAGCGGCAGTGCTAGGGTTTGAGGAGCTCGAGCGGGAGAGAGAGGTCGAGCGGAGTAAAGGAAGTGAGGATGGAGATAGGGGTATTTATAGAGGCAGTGAATAACTGTTCGCCCGAAGATTTAGGACGAACGTGCCCCTGACCATTCTCCTTCTCACGACATGTGTCACCCACGGACTGTGTAGTGGAGATCGTGTACGATCGTGGGTGAGTAAAATAATGCATCGTGGGATGCGGAACGATTTGAGTGGCAAAACCGAAAATTTGGATAAGATTTGTTTTAAAGTTTCGTTCGCAATTTCTTCAGCTGACAAGGACACAGTGAAGATTTTGAACGAGTTTCAAGTAGAATGCACATGAAGAATTTGTGAATAGATTGGGTTGAGTATAGCATAGAGGGGGAAGGGTCCGATCACATTCACTTAGCAGAAAAAAACGACTTGAAGAAATAGCTATAAGTGAATGCTGTAGAGGACATAAACTCATATATATATATATATAGCCAATGAAGAAAAACGAAGAAAACAGTGAAGATTTTGAAAAGTTGAAGAATTTGAAAAACTGAAGAATTCCAAAATTGAGGAAAAGCTCAAATTGAAGATTTTCAACTTTTTGTGGTGGCGTGACCCACCGTATAAGAATGATGATTTCAGACACCGCGTACAATTGTCGTAGGGTTCTGAGAATCAAATTCTTCATTAATTTCTTCACACTTAGAGTGTTATTCTTCATTGATTGAAGAAAAACATTTCTTCATGTGTTGCGCATCTAAGTCATCAATTTTGCATAAGTGTTAGGATGTGTGTCCTTTTCAAAGAACATTCGAAGATTCTAAGATATTTAGCTCACACCGCAACTTGCTAAATCTCTTCTCATCCAAGGGCTTAGTGAAGATATCGGCTAGCTGTTCTTCAGTCTTCACGTGCTCGATGGAGATGTCGCCCTTCAACACATGATCACGAAGAAAATGATGACGAATCTGAATGTGTTTTGTCTTCGAGTGTTGAACTGGGTTGTGAGCAATCTTGATGGCACTCTCATTGTCGCAGAGGAGAGGCACATTCTTCACGTTGACGCCATAGTCCTTGAGTGTTTGCTTCATCCAAAGCAGTTGAGCACAGCAAGAGCCAGCAACAATGTATTCAGCTTCCGCAGTGGACAGTGATACGCAGTTCTGTTTCTTCGAGGACCAACAGACCAAAGATCGTCCGAGGAAATGACAAGTGCCAGAAGTTGACTTGCGGTCCACACGATCACCAGCATAGTCAGAGTCAGAATATCCAATGAGATCAAAAGCAGAGCCCTTGGGGTACCATAATCCTAGTGTTGGTGTGTGAGCTAGATATCGAAGAATATGCTTCACAGCCTTATGGTGTGATTCCTTCGGTGTAGCTTGAAATCGGGCACACATGCAAACACTAAGCATTATATCTGGCCTAGATGCACATAAGTACAGTAAAGAACCAATCATGGAGCGGTATACCTTGTGATCGAAGTCAATACCATTTTCATCAGTGCATAGATGGCCATTTGTGGGCATAGGAATATTGACGCCTTTGCAATCTTGCATGCCGAATTTCCTCAGTACATCTTTGAGGTATTTCTCCTGAGATATTAATATGCCATTGCGCTGTTGACGAATTTGAAGACCTAAGAAAAATTTCAACTCTCCCATCATAGACATTTGATATTCTCACTCATCATATAGGCAAATTCATCACTATAACGTTGGTCAGTACAGCCAAAGATAATATCATCAACATATATTTGGCACACAAACAGTTCACCATCATATGATTTAGTAAAGAGAGTAGGGTCGAGTGAACCGGGTGTGAAGCCATTCTTCACGAAGAATTCCTTCAATGTATCATACCACGCCCGAGGGGCTTGCTTGAGGCCATAGAGGGCCTTATTAAGTCTGAAGACTTTGTCAGGATTCTTTGGATCTTCAAAACCTGGGGGTTGAGCAACATATACTTCTTCCTCAAGCTTACCATTGAGGAATGCACTTTTCACATCCATTTGATATAAGATGATACCATGATGGTTAGCATAGGCAAGTAATATGCGAATAGCCTCAAGTCTAGCAACAGGTGCAAAAGTTTCATCGAAATCAATTCCTTCAACCTGTGTGTAGCCTTGAGCTACCAGTCGTGCCTTATTCCTCACCACAAGGCCATTTTCATCTTGCTTGTTGTGGTAGATCCACTTTGTGCCAATGATATTATGCTTGCGAGGATCTGGACGTTTGACCAGTTCCCAGACATTGTTGAGCTCGAACTGATGTAATTCTTCTTGCATAGCCTGAATCCACTCTGGCTCCAAAAATGTTTCATCTACCTTAGTGGGCTCTGTGATAGAGACAAAAGCATAGTGCCCACAAAAGTTAGATAAATGTGAAGCTTTTGAGCGTGTGAGAGGACCTGGTGCTCTAATGTCATCGATGATCTTCTCCACTTGCACTTCTTTTGCTACGCGAGGATGAGCTGGTTGTCGCTGAGGAGTTTGGTCAGCATTTTCTTCAGCACCATTTTCTCTAGTTGTATCAGCTTGATGTTCTTCATGAACTGGAATGACTTCTTCAGCAAATTCTTCAGTAGGAATGATATCCTCAGTTGCCTTGGACTTGATAGAATCCTCAGGTGCTGGTTCATCTAACACAGAAGGTAGGTGCTCTCTTTGCGAGCCATTAGTTTCATCGAACCGCACATCTATAGTTTCAACAACCTTGTGAAGAACGTTGTTGAAGACCCTGTAGGTGTGCGAGTCCTTTCCGTAACCAAGCATAAAACCTTCATGTGCTTTCGGTGCAAATTTAGAATTGTGGTGAGGATCTCTAATCCAACATTTAGCACCGAAGACTTTGAAATAACTCACATTGGGTTTCTTGTCAGTGAGGAGTTCATAGGCAGTCTTCTTGAAGAATTTGTGAAGATATACTATGTTGATGATGTGGCACGCAGTATCAATTGCATCGATCCAAAAACGATGAGGCGTTTTGTATTCATCAAGCATAGTGCGAGCCATTTCAGCGAGGGTTCTGTTCTTGCGCTCCACGACACCATTTTGCTGAGGAGTATAGGGAGCAGATAACTCATGAGTAATACCAAGTTCATCAAGATAGTCATCAAGACCGGAATTCTTGAACTCAGTTCCATTGTCAGTTCTGATGTGCTTGATCTTCACACCAAAGTTGGTTGAAGCCCTCGAGGAAAATCGTTTGAATATTTCCTGCACTTCATGTTTGTAAGTGACAATGTGTACCCATGTGTAATGAGAATAGTCATCAACAATAACAAAGCCATATAGAGATGCATCATTCGAAACAGCAGAATAATGATTAGGACCAAAGAGATCCATGTGAAGCAATTCGAATGGACGAGTAGTGGTCATGATAGTCTTCGCTGGATGCTTGGCCTTGGTCATTTTTCCAGCTTCACAGGCACCGCATAAGTGATCCTTGAGGAATTTGACATTCTCAATGCCAATGACATGCTTCTTCTTCGCAAGCGTGTGCAAATTCCTCATGCCTGCATGACCAAGTCGTCGATGCCATAGCCAGCCTTCTGAAGCTTTTGCAAGTAGACACACGGCTGGTTGTGGTCTTGTAGAGAAATCAACAATATACAAATCTCCTTTCCTAAAGCCTTCGAAGACTTTGGAATTGTCAGCTTCCATAATCACAACACAGCGATACTTGCCAAAGACAACAACCATATCAAGATCACAAAGCATTGAGACTGACATGAGGTTGTATCCTAAGGACTCAACAAGCATGACTTTGTCCATGTGTTTATCCTTAGAGATCGCAACCTTACCAAGACCCAATACCTGACTTTTGCCTTTGTCAGCAAAGATGATGTGCTTCAGATGTGACGGTGATAAGGGAGCATCCATCAAAAGATTCTTGTCACCAGTCATGTGATTTGTACATCCACTATCGAGGACCCATTCAGAGGCTTTGGGTTGATCATCCTGCAGATGAATTAGTGTAACTTACAATCTCATATGCTTCATCGATGAAGAATATGGTATCAAGTTCATCAGATGAATTTCATCAAGCAGTAGACAGATATAGCAGTAGGAGGACGTGTGAAAGTTTATTTCATCATGATTCTCCTGCGTCCTTTCAGGCAATTTTGTCAGGTCCCCAGCAAATTCTTCAGACGTTAAGGCACATCTGGAGACCTGACCCTGCAGAAGAGATTAGTTCTTTTTCTTCACCACCCACATCTGAAGGGGTGGCAAAGAGTTCATCACTCTGCGAGCACCATACGAGAATGGTGGCATAGAAGCCAAACCATTTCGTTTCACATAAGAGGGGTTAGGGTAAGCATATGAATAAGCAGAGAAATTCTTCGAGGACTTATGAACATAATGATTTGAAGAATAATGCGCATATTCATAGCCCTTAGCTCTACCCTGCGAAACAGAGGGGTTAGCACGATGATGATCATATGAGGACTTTGATCCATTTGAGGAATTTGATCCATATGAAGAATTAGGTCCATATGAAGAATTGGATCTGGGGTTTCTGTTCTTCACAGGTGGTGTCATGAGGACATTCACCTGAAGACTTTTAACATAACTTTTGGGAACCCAGATTTTCTTCATAGGGGAACCATTCCTGTAGTTAGTGCCAACATATCTAGCAAATACTTCACCATTCTGATTTTTGAACAGTTTATAGTTGGAGTCAAATGACTCATCAGAAGAATGAGAAGATTCACATGTAAAGCCAGATAAGTTAGATGGATCAACTAGAGGTCCCTTTGCAGCAACCCATGAGGTTTTGGGGTACTGCTCAGGCTTCCAATATGTTCCATCAGCATTGAGTTTCCTCTCAAAGGCAATACCCTATTTCCTAGGGTTTCTGTTGAGGATCTGCTTTTTGAGCACATCACAAAGAATTTGATGCCCTTTGAGGCTTTTGTACATGCCTGTCATGTACAATTCCTTCAGCCCTGCATCGTCAGTGATACTAGCAATGTCCTCAGATGAGGAATTAGAGATAGCAGAGGCAGGTGAAGAATTTGTAACAGTTGAAGCATTTGAACATTCAGGTGAAGAATTAGCAGATTCACGTTCAATGCACTTTAAGCATGGAGGAACAAATTCTTCCTGAGAAGCGCTGATTTGTTGAGCTAGTAATGAATCGCGCTCCTTCCGAAGATCTTCATAACACACTCTTAGCTTCTCAAGATCTTTCTTTCTTTGAAGAGATTCAGAAGAAAGCTTCTCGTGATCAGTCAAGAGGGTATTATGTTGATCTTGAAGGGCGTCAAACTTGGAGTGAATTCTCTGAAGACATTCACCCAATGCTTTTGACTGATCCATTTCTTTACGCAACATATCATCACTTTTGTCTAGCATGTTTTGAACTTGTTCCAAAGCCGTTTGTTGTTTAGTGGCGATGCACACAAGTTTGGTATAACAAGATTCAATATCATCATCAGATTCATCATTATCAGATTCATCGTCACAAAACTCGGATGAGGAGCATTCGGTTACCTCAGCACCGTCTGCCATGAGACATGATGCAGAAGATGATGATTCTGGCTCGAAAGTCATCGTTTTGAGAGATTCCTTGAAATCCTCAAACCAGGGATCACGACGGGTTCGATGACCTTCATAGACGTCGGAGATTCGGTCCCAGATAAGCTTTGCATTGCAAAGATGCATAATGAGCCTGAATTGATCTCTGGATAGGCAGGAACAGATGATATCCTTCGCCAAGATGTCAAGTCGAGTGTACTTGCGAATATCATCAGCGTCCGCCATCTTGCATAGATCAGTAAGACCAATCTCAGTGACGGTCCACAGTTCGCTGTTCATTGCCATGAGGCGCTTCCTCATCATGGCCTTCCACTTGGGATAATCATGACGTCAACAATAGGGCATGTCACTTTCTTCATACCTGCGGTCGACATAACTAAAACTCCAGGCGGTTAAACCAAAATCACACAAAACAAGGGAGTACCTTGCTCTAATACCAATTGAAAGTGCGTTATGTCGACTAGAGGGGGGGTGAATAGGCGATTTTTATGAATTCTTCACTGAGGAATTTGCCGGTGAGGAAATTCCTTAGCGAAGGACTATTAGCAGCGGAATAAGTACTCAGAAGTAAGCATAACAGAATACAAGCATGGTCATCATGATGAAATGAAGACAAGCACAGAGTACAGAAAGCGTAATCACAGGATAGCACAAGATGAAGACAAACAGACTGAAGAAATTGAACTGAGGAAATTGAGAAAGTCTTCAGTCAAAGTCTTCAGACACAGATATGAACAAAAACTCAACACAGTAATGAGGAAATGGAAGGGTTGAGGAAATAGAACCAGTTAGGTTGGTGAAGACAATGATTTGGTAGACCAGTTCCAACTGCTGTCTCAGTTGTACGTCTGGTTGGAGCGGCTGAGTATTTAAACTCGAGGACACACAGTCCCGGACACCCAGTCGCTGAGCACGCAGCTCAGAACACCCAGTCCTCACCGTATTCTCCTTGAACTAAGGTCACGCAGACCTCGTCCAATCACTCGTGGTAAGTCTTCAGGCGACTTCCAAACCTTCACAGACTTGGTCACTCGGTGATCCACAATTCCTCTTGGATGCTCCAGACCTTGACGCCTAACCGTCTGGAAGAAGCACAGTCTTCAAAGGTAACAAGCGTCGGATCCACGCAGGATCAATTTCTTCAGTGATGCTCAATCACTTTGGGTTTGTAGGGGTTTGGT
Source organism: Triticum dicoccoides (assembly GCF_002162155.2). Classification (NCBI taxonomy): domain Eukaryota; kingdom Viridiplantae; phylum Streptophyta; class Magnoliopsida; order Poales; family Poaceae; genus Triticum; species Triticum dicoccoides. The sequence goes on from NC_041381.1 coordinate 322,515,932, forward strand.
TTTTGGATTTTCCTCACTCAATGATTTTCGCTCAAAGTCCTCGGAGGATGGGTTGCTCTCAAATGACAAGTGTCAAGTTCTCTCGGAGCAGCCAACCAGCTAGTGGTTGTAGGGGGCGGCTATTTATAGCCTGGGGAGCAGCCCGACATGATAAGACATAAATGCCCTTCAATGATATGACCATTAGGTGGATAAGATATTTTGGGACAGCTGGCGCGCAGCACAGCAACGGTCGGAAATTTGACTCTCAAATTCCTCAGGGCTATCATGTTCCTCACTATGTAGGTAATTCGCACTGACGAATTCCTAACTCCATAGTCAGAACAAATTCATCGGCGACCAGAAGAACTTCGTCTCTGTCACTGAAGAAAGTGACTGAACTGTATGAGATTTCCAAAGGCTTCACTCGAAGGGATTGGTAGGTGTAGGATTTTGAGTTGAGCATCACATGGAAATTTTTCCTTAGTATTTCCTCGACCCCCTTTAACAGTACGGTGTTTCCTATGACTCAAGAAAGAGAAAATGAAACTACGAAAACAAAAGTCTTCACGCTTCATGTTCCACAAATGAATACCAAGTCTTCAAGGTCACACCAATTTCTTCACTTTCAAAGTCTTGAGAAAGTCTTCAGAAAATCAAAGTCTTCAGTTGAAGAACTTCATTTTTAGTGGTCGACTTTCTCTGTAAATATCAAACTCCTCATAGACTTATAGACCTGTGTACACTCACAAATGCATTAGTCCCTTAACCTATAAGTCTTCAATACACCAAAATCACTAAGGGGCACTAGATGCACTTACACTTTTCTGGCGTCCTACCGGGGGGGATTCTATTACGAAGGGCTTCTACATCAACACCATTGCCCTTTCGATGAAGCGTGAGTAGTTTACCACGGACCTACGCGTCCATAGATAGTAGCTAGATGGCTTCTTCTCTCTCTCTCTTTGATTCTCAATACCATGTTCTCCTCGATGTTCTTGGAGATCTATTCCATGTAATACTTTTTGCGGTGTGTTTGCCGAGATCCGATGAATTGTGGATTTACGATCATCTTAGCTATGAATATTATTTGAATCTTCTCTGAATTCTTATATGCATGATTTGATATCTTTGCAAGTCTCTTCGAACTATCGATTTGGTTTGGCCAACTAGATTTGTTTTTCTTGCAATGGGAGAAGTGCTTAGCTTTGGGTTCAATCTTGCGGTGTCCTTTCCCAGTGACAGTAGGGGCAGCAAGGCATGTATTGTATTATTGCCATCGAGGATAAAAAGATGGGGTTTACATCATATTGCTTGAGTTTATTCCTCTACATCATGGCATCTTACTTAATGTGTTACTCTGTTCTTCATGAACTTAATACTCTAGATGCAGGCAGGAGTCAGTCGATGTGTGGAGTAATAGTAGTAGATGCAGTCAGGAGTCGGTCTACTTGACATGGACGTGATGCCTATATTCATGATCATTGCCTTAAATATCGTCATAACTTTGCGCTTTCCTATCAATTGCTTGGCAGTAATTTGTTCACCCACCGTAATATTTTCTATCTTGAGAGAAGCCTCTAGTGAAACCTATGGCCCCGGGGTCTACTTTCTATCATATAAGTTTCTGATCTACAATTTTAGCTTCCTATTTACTTCCTTTGCAATCTTTTACTTTCCGTTCCTTAAACCAAAAATACCAAAAATATTACTTGACCGTTTATCTATCTCTATCAGATCTCACTTTGCAAATAACCATGAAGGGATTGACAACCACTTTATCGCGTTGGGTACAAGTTGGTGTTTGTTTGTGCAGGTATTCGGTGACTTGGGCGTTGTCTCCTACTGGATTGATATCTTGGTTCTCAAAACTGAGGGAAATACTTACTCTACTTTGTTGCATCACCCTTTCCTCTTCGAGGGAAAAAACAACACAAGCTCAAGAAGTAGCAGTAGGGGGAGTTGAAAACTTTCGATAGTAAGTGTTGGAATCTTTTCAATAACATTAATACCATTCACTTGAAATTGTTTCTTTGGAAAGTGTATTGTATGCTCATTACCATTTATATGAAAAGTGAACTTGCTTTTGTTGCAATCAATAAAATCCCCTGCAGTGTTCAAAAAGTGTCTACCAAGGATAATCGACATGTTGTCGTCCTCGGGCATATCAAGTATAACAAAGTCTGTTAAGATAGTAACATTTTGTGACGCCCCCGATTCAATCGTACACTAATCATGCACGCAAATGTGTACGATCAAGATTAGGGACTCACAGGAAGATATCACAACACAACTCTAAAAGTAAAATAAGTCATACAAGCATCATATTACAAGCCAGGGGCCTCTAGGGCTCGAATACAAGTGCTCGCACATAAACGAGTCAGCGGAAGCAACAATATCTGAGTATAGACATAAGTTAAACAAGTTGCCATAAGATGCTAGCACAAACTGGGATACAGGTCGAAACCTGAACGTAGTAGTAGGCTCCCTCGGTGTAGTAGGGGTCGTCGTCAATGGTGGCGTCTGGCTCCTGGGCTCCAATGTCTGGTTGTGCCATCCAAGAAGAAGAGGAAAAAGGGGGGGAAAGAGGGAGCAAAGCAACCGTGAGTACTCATCCAAAGTACTCGCAAGCAAGGATCTACACTACATATGCATGGGTATATGTGTAAAGAGGCAATATTGGTGGACTGAACTGCAGAATGCCAGAATAAGAGGGGGATAGCCAGTCCTATCGAAGACTACGCTTCTGGCAGCCTCCATCTTGCAGCATGTAGAAGAGAGTAGATTGAAGTTCACCAAGTATCATCGTATAGCATAATCCTACCAGGCGATCCTCCCCTCGTCGCCCTGTGGAAAAGCGATCACCGGGATGTCTTTGGAACTTGTCTGCATGTGTTTTATTAAGTATCCGGTTCTAGTTGTCATAAGGTCAAGGTATAACTCTAGGTCGTCCTTTTACCGAGGGACACGACTATTCGAATAGATAAATGCAGGGGTGCACCACATTTCCCAACATGCTCGATCCCTCTGGTCGGACACACTTTCCTAGGTCATGCCCCGCCTCGGAAGATCAACACGTCACAGCCCTACCTAGGCACAACAGAGAGGTCAGCACACAGGTCTAAATCCTATGCGCGCAGGGGTATGGGCCCATCGCCCATTGCACACATGCACGTTGCGTACGCGAACGGCGAGCAGACCTAGCCTCCCTTATACAAGAGCAGGCATTCCAGTCCAACCCGGCGCGCGCCGCTCAGTCGCTGACGTCAAGAAGGCTTCGACTGATACCACGACGTTGAGTGCCCATAACTGTTCCCGCGTAGTTGGTTAGTGCGTATAGGACAGTGGCCAGACTCAGATCAAATACCAAGATCTCGTTAAGCGTGTTATTTAAAGTAACCGCGGACGCCAACCAGGGCCAGGCCCACCTCTCGCCTAGGTTGTCTCAACCTGCCCGGTTGCTCCGCCACAAAGTAACCATCAGGGGGCTGTCAGGAACCCAGGCCCATCACTACCTGGATGGAACCACCTGCCCCTTCAGCCCCCATCTCTGAAACACTTGCGGGTACTATATGAGCCGACCCGACTTTAATCACCATCTAAATAGCATGTATATGTGTATAGCATATACCCGTGATCACCTCCCGAGTGATCACGGCCCGATAGTATAGCAAGGCAGACGGACAAGAATGTAGGGCCACAGATGATAAACTAGCATCCTATACTAAGCATTTAGGATTGCAGGTAAGGTATCAACAATTGACAGGCTATGCAACAGAATAGGATTAACCGAAAGCAGTAACATGATACACTACTCTAATGCAAGTAGTAGAGGGAAGGAATAGGTGATATCGGGTGATCAGGGGGGCTTTCCTGGTTGCTCTGTCATGGAGAGGTCATTGTCGATGTAGTCGATCACGGGGGTATCGGCAGCGGTCTCGGGATCTATCGAAAAGAAGTAACGAAGGGGAAACAAAATAAATAATAGAGCAATCAAAGCATCACAAAGCATAACATGGCAATACATGGTGCTAGGGGTGACCTAACGCAGGGATAGGTGATACCGGCGAAGGGGGAGAACATCCGGGAAAGTATTCCCGGCGTTTGATGTTTTCGGGTAGATGAAAGGGAGGTGGATTGTTGCATGTTTGCTATGCTAGGGATGTTTGGTGGACGGGTTGCATATTCGGATTCATCTTGTCATTCTGAGCAACTTTCATGTTCAAAGTATTTTCATCTAAGTTATGGATTATTTTATATTAATTTCCAAAGTTTTAATTCATTTTCTGGATTTTTTGAAATTAATAGTATTTCGAAATAAAAGGATAAAGTGCTAGGGGTACACAGAGAGTGTACCCAGGGAGGTGCATACGTGGCTGACAGTGGGCCCAGTTGCCTAGTTAACAGCGGCTGACTGGTGGGCTGATACATCTCTGTCGTATATACTTTTCCAAACACTTTTGCCCTTGTTTTGGACTCTAACTTGCATGATTTGAATGGAACTAACCTGGACTGACGCTATTTTCAGCAGAGCTGCCATGGTGTTATTTTTGTGCAGAAATAAAAGTCCACGGAATGACCTGAAAATCCATGGAGCAACTTTGCAGAATTAATAAAAAATATTGGCGAAAGAATCAGCGTCAGAGGGGCACACCCTATCCACGAGGGCGGGGGCGCGCCCCCTGTCTCGTGGGCCCCCTGGACGTCCACCAACCTCAACTCCAACTCCATATATTTGCTTTCGCGGAGAAAAAAATCAGAGGGAAAGTTTCATCTTGTTTTACGATACGGAGCCACCACCAAGCCCTAATCTCTCTCGGGAGGGCTGGTCTGGAGTCCGTTCGAGGCTCTGGAGAGGGGGATTCATCATCGTCGTCATCATCAACCATCCTCCACCACCAATTTCATGATGCTCACCGCCGTGCGTGAGTAATTCCATCGTAGGCTTGCTGGACGGTGATGGGTTGGATGAGATTTACCATGTAATCAAGTAAGTTTTGTTAGGGTTTGATCCCTAGTATCCATTATGTTCTGAGATTGATGTTGCTATGACTTTGCTATGCTTAATGCTTGTCACTAGGGCCCGAGTGCCATGATTTCAGATCTGAACCTATTATGTTTTCATGAATATATGTGAGTTCTTGATCCTATCTTGCAAGTCTATAGTCACCTATTATGTGTTATGATCCGACAACCCGAAGTGACAATAATCGGGATACTTCTCGGTGATGACCGTAGTTTGAGGAGTTCATGTATTCACTAAGTGTTAATGCTTTGGTCCGGTACTCTATTAAAAGGAGGCCTTAATGTCCCTTAGTTTCCACTAGGACCCCGCTGCCATAGGAGGGTAGGACAAAAGATGTCATGCAAGTTCTTTTCCATAAGCACGTATGACTATATTCGAAATGCATGCCTACATTACATTGATGAACTGGAGATAGTTCTGTGTCACCCTATGTTATAACTGTTACATGATGAACCACATCCGACATAATTATCCATCACTGATCCAATGCCTACGAGCTTTTCACATATTGTGCTTTGCTTATTTACTTTACCGTTGCTACTGTTACAATTACTACAAAACTGCTACTGTTACTTTTGCCACTATTACCGTACTTCCATACTACTTTGCTACTAAATACTTTGCTGCAGATACTAAGTTATCCAGGTGTGGTTGAATTGACAACTCAACTGCTAATACTTAAGAATATTCTTTGGCTCCCCTTGTGTCGAATCAATAAATTTGGGTTGAATACTCTACCCTCGAAAACTATTGTGATCCCCTATACTTGTGGGTTATCAAGACTATTTTCTGGCGCCATTGCCGGGGAGCATAGCTCTATTCTTTGAGTCACTTGGGATTTATATCTGCTGATCACTATGAGGAACTTGAAAGACGAAATAACTAAGATTTATCCCTCAACTACGAGCGGAGGTATGGAACTGCCATCTAGCTCCGCACTAGATTCTCCTTCTGTTATGTGTAAGCTTGCGACACCTAAACCTGCTTCTGCTATTAATTCTGATATGTCGCATGTTATTGATGATGCCACTTCTACTATGCATGATACTTATGATGAAACTACTTCTATGCCTGATACTACTGTGCCATTAGGTGAATATCTTGATGAACAACTTGCTAGGGTGAGAGAGAATGAAATTCTTGAAAATGAAATTCTTGAAGATAGTGATGATGAAGGTTCTCCCCCTAAGTATGAATTGCCTGTTGTTCCCGAGGGTTATGTTATGGATGAAGAAACTGCTAGAGATTTTCTTGATTGTAATGATAGATCTGGTCTTAAGAAGTTATTAGCTAAACTGAAATAGAAAACTCTGAATGCTAGAATGAAATATGACCCTGCTTTTGCTACGTCACCTATCTTTGTTACTGATAAGTATTATGAATTCTCTGTCGATCCTGAGATAATTACTTTGGTTGAATCTGATCCTTTCTATGGATATGAATCTGAAACTGTTGTGGCACATCTTATTAAATTGAATGATATAGACACCCTGTTCACTAATGATGAGAAATCTCGCTATTATTATATCCTTAAGATATTTCTGTTCTCATTAAAGGGTGATGCTAAAACTTGGTTTAATTCTCTTGATCCTGGTTGTGTGCGTAGTCCCCAGGATATGATTTATTACTTCTCTGCTAAGTATTTCCCTACTCATAAGAAACAAGCTGCCTTGAGGGAAATATATAATTTTGTGCAAATTGAAGAAGAGAGTCTCCCACAAGCTTGGGGGAGGCTTCTCCGATTACTTAATGCTTTGCCTGATCATCCTCATAAGAAAAATGAAATACTTGATATCTTTTATAATGGACTAACCGATGCTTCCAAGGACTACTTGGATAATTGTGCTGGTTGTGTTTTCAGGGAAAGAATAGTCGATCAAGTTGAATTACTATTGAATAATATGTTGACTAATGAAAATAATTGGACACTTCCTGAGCCAACTCCTGAGCTAATTCCTAAGCCAACTCCGAAACCAACTCCAAAGAAAAGGGGAGTTCTATTCCTCAGTCCTGAAGATATGCAAGAGGCAAAGAAATCTATGAAAGAAAAAGGTATTAAAGCTGAAGATGTTAAGAATTTACCTCCTATTGAAGAAATACATGGTCTTAATTTACCACCTATTGAAGAAACACATTGTCTTGATAACCCGACATAGGTAGTAAAGGTAAATTCTCTCTATAGATATGATAAGGTTGAAATCTCGTCAACTAAGTTTGCTAGCCAATGCTTGGATGAATTTGATGACTTCATGGCTAGACAAGAAAATTTCAATGCTTATGTTGGTAGAGAATTAAAGAGTAATTCTTACATGATTGGACGCTTGAGTGATTATATGGCTAGAGTTAAAGGTGAACTTAAACTCATTAGTAAATATGCTTCTATGGTTACCACTCAAGCAGAACAAGTACTTAAAGCTCAAAGTGATTTGCTCGATGAATTAAATAATAAACATGATTTTGCTGTTAGAGTGGCTACTAGAACGGGTAAAATGACTCAGGAACCTTTGTATCCTGAAGGCCACCCTAAGAGAATTGAGCAAGATTCTCAGAGAAATAATGTAGATGCACCTAGTCCTTCTAAAAAGAAGAAAAAGAAAAATGATATGACTTTGCATGCTTCTAGTGAACCTGTGGTAGACACACCTGAGAATCCCAATAATATTTCTATTTCTGATGCTGAAACACAATCTGGTGATGAATATGAACCTAGTGATAATGTTAATGATAATGTTCATGTTGATGCTCAACCTAGCAATAATAATGATGTAGAGATTGAACCTGTTGTTGATCTTGATAACCCACAATCAAAGAATCAACATTATGATAAGAGGGATTTTGTTGCTAGGAAGCACGGTAAAGAAAGAGAACCATGGGTTCAGAAACCCATGCCTTTTCCTCCCAAGCCATCCAAGAAAAAGGATGATGAGGATTTTGAGCGCTTTGCTGAAATGATTAGACCTATCTTTTTGCGTATGCGTTTGACTAATATGCTTAAAGTGAATCCTTATGCTAAGTACATGAAAGATATTATTACAAATAAAAGAAAGATACCAGAAGCTGAAATTTCCACCATGCTTGCTAATTATACTTTTAAGGGTGGAATACCAAAGAAACTTGGAGATCCAGGAGTACCAACTATACCATGCTCCATTAAAAGAAACTATGTTAAAACTGCCTTATGTGATCTTGGAGCCGGTGTTAGTGTTATGCCTCTCTCTTTATATCGTAGACTTGAATTGAATAAGTTGACACATACTGAAATATCTTTGCAAATGGCCAATAAATCAACTGCTATACCTGTCGGTATTTGTGAGGATGTGCCTGTTGTGGTTGCAAACGTCACTATCTTAACGGACTTTGTCATTCTTGATATTCCCGAGGACGATAGTATGTCGATTATCCTTGGTAGACCCTTTTTGAATACTGCAGGAGCTGTTATTGATTGCAAAAAAGGCAACTTCACTTTTCATGTTAATGGTAATGAGCATATGGTACACTTTCCGAGGAAACAACCTCAAGTTCATAGCATCAGTTCTATTGAAAAAATTCCAACTATCATTATTGGAGGTTTTGAATTTCCTCTTCCTACTGTCAAGAAGAAATATGATATTCTTATTATTGGGGATGTGTATATCCCCGTTGAGGTAACCTAGTGTTATTCGAAATTTCTCCAGTTTCATGCGATTCGGAATGAGTTTGTTAACAAGACTTGATCAACCTTGTTAGTAGATTCCTTTTGATGAGCATGAGATGGATGAAATTAGAAGGCACAACCTTTTGTACCCTCCTTTTACTTTCTGTTATTTAGATTAAATAAAGTAAAAATAGTATTTTCTGTCTGTTTTCTGAATTATCCTTGCAATAAAAAATACCCGAAAATAAAAGTTCTCCAAATGACCTGCAAATTTAATATGATTTTTTCTGGAATATTTGAGAATATCTGGCACTCAGAACACAGCAGGGGGAGCAAGCACATGGCCACGAGGGTCCAGGGCGCGTCCCCTGCCTCGTGGGCCCACGGTAGCCCCCCTCCACTTATTCCTACACCCACACACTTCTTCTTCCTCCCAAAAAAATCACCATCCAGCTCAAGCATGAGTTCTAGCTCACTTTGCTGCCATTTTCGATCTCCTTGCTCAAAGCTCCATTCACAAAACTGCTTTGGGGGATTGTTCTTTGGTATGTGACTCCTCCAATGGTCCAATTAGTTTTTGTTCTAGTGCTTTATTCATTGCAAATTTTTTCTGCCTAGGTGACCCTGTTCTTGAGCTTGCATGTCAAATTTATATGGTCCCAAGTAATTTTAATGCATGATATAGGCTCTAGGCACTTGTGGGAGTAGTTGCTATCAATTTTGTTGAGTTTGATTCACTTTTATTTTGAGTTACTAAAATTTTCAGAAATTTTCAGAAATAGATGAAGAGATTTTTCTTGAGGGGTTCTTCTAGCCAAGGCTCTAAGGATAAACAAGCTAAGGAGAATGAAAAGCCCAAGTATATTCTCCTTCATGTGGCGGAAGTACGGCCGTGTGAATGGCCTTGTGATGATTTCTTGAGAGCAGCCGGGATTCATGATGATTTTTATTCGTTGGCTGATAATGCGGGCCTCACCGACTTCCTCCACGATCAGACCGAACAGTATCTCTTACTCACCAATACTTTCGTGCAAAATTTCTACTTTTATCCTAAGAAATCACCTCCTTCAGTAGAGTTTCATTTATATGATGTGGCTAGGGAGATGCCGCTATATGAATTTTGCATGGTTTGCAAGATATCTTTCGGGGGCAGCTTAGAGGAATCACATAGTAAAGATGTGTATGGATTTATTGATACTATTACTGTAGGGAAAACAAGGAAGGTTTCCGATGCAAGAATTAGTAGCATACATTTTCCTGTTTTACGCTACTTTGCAATATTTGCTAGTCGATGCTTAATTGGTCACGTAAACTGTGGAAACCTTAGTGTTCCTGATATTATTATCTTGTTCCATGATTTATTTCGGGATAACTCTGTTAGTATGGGTGCTATTATTTCTAAACGATTAAGTCTGAACCGTACGAAGGGTCCCATCTTTGGAGGTATCTATGCTTCACGCCTTGCTAAACATTTTAGGATACCTATTAGGTATTTTGAGAAAGAGGAAAAACTACTGCCCCCTGCTTTTCTAGATTATAAGAGCATGGTAGCACATGAGTTTATTGTTAAAAATGACGATAAGATGCTTTTGTATAATTTGAGATTTCATAAGAAACACAGTGAGACTATTATCTTGCCTGTGCCCTCTTTGTTTGATTTAACTGCATGCCCTTACCTTGTCTTGCCGGAGGCCGTCTATGCGCTGCGTGGCCAGACATCAGCTCTAGAGTCCGAGCCAGGACCAACACTTGACCCTTATCGACCATCCTGTTATCAGTGGGATCCGGAGGAGATCGCCAGCTAGTGCCAATATGAGGACACTCCTCAGTACACCGGAGAGAGTAGCCGCGATCCATGGGCATAGACCAACTTAGGCCAAAAGCCTAAGCTTGGGGGAGTACGTATTTCTCACCGACACTACATTCATGTTCACACACTCATTCTAGTCGTCAGTGCTCATACTTTTTCATTGTACTATCCATGCTAGCTTAATTTCTTTTTCTAGCTTTCTTCTTGTGTGTTTGATAAACCTTAAGAAAAAACCAAAAAAATTAGTTAGTTTAATTTCCATGCTTGTAGTAGTAATTAAAAGAAAACCCAAAAAGATTTCTCGTTCTTCTTTTGCTTGTTGGGAGCTTTCCCTTGTAAATAGTTTTATTTCTTTTCTTTCCTTTGGGGGTCGAGAGGAGAAGACCATAATGAAAATGTTTAGTGGCTCTCATATGCATGATTGTTGATTTAACCAAGAGCCCATATTACCTTGTCTTCTCCCTTGAATTGAATGGTTGCAGATTCCAGCTTAGTCCAATGCATGTGCACTATTATTATTATACACACCGTTTGGTTGTGCAAGTGAAAGGCAATAATGACGATATATGATGGACTGATTGAGATGAGAGAAGTTGGTATGAACTCGACCTCTCTTGTTTTTGTAAATATGATTAGTTCATCATTCCTGATTCAGCCTATTATGAATAAACATGTTTGCCATGCCAATTAGAGATTAGAGTTGCTTATGGCATGCTTAATTAGCTAGGAGCTTATAATGGTTTACCTTGCGTGCAAACATGCTATTAAAATGGTTGTGATGTGGTATGATAGGGTGGTATCCTCCTTTGAATGATTCGAGTGACTTGACTTGGCACATGTTCACGCATGTAGTTGAAACAAAATCGACATAGCCTTCACGATATTTATGTTCATGGTGGATTATATCCTACTCATGCTTGCACTCAGTGTTGATTAATTTTAATGCATGTTCATGACTGTTGTCGCTCTCTAAGTTGGTCGCTCCCCGGTCTCTTTCTAGCCTTCACCTGTACTAAGCGGGAATACTGCTTGTGCATCCAAACTCCATAAACCCCAAAGTTATCCCATATGATTCCACCATACCTTCCTATATGTGGTATTTACCTGCCGTTCCAAGTAAATTTGTATGTACCAAACTCCAAACCTTCAAATGAAATTTTGTTTTGTATGCTCGAACAGCTCATGTATCAACAAGGGCTGTCTGTATCTTCCATGCTAGGTGGGTTATTCTCAAGAGGAGTGGACTCTGCTTCTCATTCACGAGAAAATGGCTGGTCACCGGTATGCCCAGTCCCATGCTCAAATCAAATCAAAATAATTACAAACAAAACTCCCCCCAGGATTGTTGCTAGTTGGAGGCACCCGTTGTTTCGGGAAAGCCATGGATTGATGCTTGTTGGTGGTGGGGGAGTATTAACTTTACCATTCTGTTTGGGAACCGCCTATAATGTGTGTAGCATCAAAGATATCGAGATATCATAGTTGTTATGTTGACAGTGAAAGTATACCGCTCAAAATGTTATTCATCTCTATTTCAAAATTGAGCTCTGGCACCTCTACAAATCCTCGCTTCCCTCTGCGAAGGGTCTATCTATTTACTTTTATGTTGAGTCATCACCCTCTTATTAAAAAGCACCTGTTGGAGAGCACCGCTGTCATTTGCATGCATTACTATTAGTTTATATTGGGTATGACTATGACTTGATCTCTTTTACCATGAATTACAATGTTTAGTCAGTCCTTGATCTTTAAAGGTGCTCTGCATTTATGTTTTGCGGTCTCAGAAAGGGCTAGCGAGATACCATCTTGTTATATCATATTATGATTATTTTGAGAAAGTGTTGTCATCCGAGATTTATTATTATTGCTCGCTAGTTGATTATGCCATTGATATGAGTAAACATGAGACCTAAGTGTTATTGTGAATATGGTTAGTTCATAATCTTTGTTGAAAACTTGAATGCTGGCTTTACATATTTGCAACAACAAGAGCAAACAGAGTTTGTAAAAGTTTTTCTTTATCACTTTCAGTTTGTCAACTGAATTGCTTGAGGACAAGAAAAGGTTTAAGCTTGGGGGAGTTGATACGTCTCTGTCGTACCTACTTTTCCAAACACTTTTGCCCTTGTTTTGGACTCTAACTTGCATGATTTGAATGGAACTAACCCGGACTAACGCTATTTTCAGCAGAACTGCCATGGTGTTATTTTTGTACAGAAATAAAAGTTCTCGGAATGACCTAAAAATCACGGAGCAACTTTTCAGAATTAATAAAAAATACTGGCCAAAGAATCAGCGTCAGGGGGCCCACACCCTGTCCACAAGGGTGGGAGGCGTGCCCCCTCCCCTAGGGCGCCCCCTCACCTCGTGGGCCCCCTGGACGTCCACCGACCTCAACTCCAACTCCATATATTTGCTTTCGGGCGAAGTAAAAAATCAGAGAGAAAGTTTCATCGCGTTTTATGATAAGGAGCCGCCGCCAAACCCTAATCTCTCTCGGGAGGGCTGATCTGGGGTCCGTTCGGGGCTCCAAAGAGGGGGATTTGTCACCGTCGTCATCATCAACCATCCTCCATCACCAATTTCATGATGCTCACCGCCGTGCGTGAGTAATTCCATCGTAGGCTTGCTGGACGGTGATGGGTTGGATGAGATTTACCATGTAATCAAGTTAGTTTTGTTAGGGTTTGATCCATAGTATCCATTATGTTCTGAGATTGATGTTGCTATGACTTTGCTATGCTTAATGCTTGTCACTAGGGCCTGAGTGCCATGATTTCAGATCTGAACCTATTATGTTTTCATGAATATATGTGAGTTCTTGATCCTATCTTGCAAGTCTATAGTCACCTATTATGTGTTATGATCCGACAACCCCGAAGTGACAATAATCGGGATACTTCTCGGTGATGAACGTAGTTTGAGGAGTTCATGTATTCACTATGTGTTAATGCTTTGGTCCGGTACTCTATTAAAAGGAGGCCTTAATGTCCCTTAGTTTCCACTAGGACCCCGCTGCCACAGGAGGGTAGGACAAAATATGTCATGCAAGTTCTTTTCCATAAGCATGTATGACTATACTCGGAATACATGCCTACATTACATTGATGAACTGGAGATAGTTCTGTGTCACCCTATGTTATAACTGTTACATGATGAACCACATCCGACATAATTATCCATCACTGATCCAATGCCTATGAGCTTTTCACATATTGTGCTTTGCTTATTTACTTTACCGTTGCTACTATTACAATTACTACAAAACCGCTACTGTTACTTTTTCCACTATTACCGTTACTTCCATACTACATTGCTACTAAATACTTTCTGCAGATACTAAGTTATCCAGGTGTGGTTGAATTGACAACTCAACTGCTAATACTTGAGAATATTCTTTGGCTCCCCTTGTGTCGAATCAATAAATTTGGGTTGAATACTCTACCCTCGAAAACTATTGTGATCCCCTATACTTGTGGGTTATCAAGACTATTTTCTGGCGCCGTTGCCGAGGAGCATAGCTCTATTCTTTGAGCCACTTGGGATTTATATCTGCTGATCACTATGAGGAACTTGAAAGACGAAATAACTAAGATTTATCCCTCAACTACGAGGGGAGGTAAGGAACTGCCATCTAGCTCTGCACTAGATTCTCCTTCTGTTATGAGTAAGCTTACGACACCTGAACCTGCTTCTACTATTAATTCTAATATGTCACATGTTATTGATGATGCCACTTCTACTATGCATGATACTTATGATGAAACTACTTCTATGCCTGATACTACTGTGCCATTAGGTGAATATCTTGATGAACAACTTGTTAGGGTTAGAGAGAATGAAATTCTTGAAGATGAAATTATTGAAGATAGTGATGATGAAGGTTCTCCCCTAAGTATGCATTGCCTGTTGTTCCCGAGGGTTATGTTATGGATGAAGAAACTGCTAGAGATTTTCTTGATTGTAATGATAGATCTGGTCTTAAGAAGTTTTTAGCTAAACTGAAATAGAATAATCCTACCCGGCGATCCTCCCCTTGTCTCCCTGTGGGAAATCGATCACCAGGATGTCTTTGGAACTTGTCTGGGTGTGTTTTTATTAAGTATCCGGTTCTAGTTGTCATAAGGTCAAGGTACAACTCCGGGTCATCCTTTTACCGAGGGACACGACTATTCAAATGGATAAACTTCGCTGCAGGGGTGCACCACATTTCCCAACACGCTCGATCCCTCTGGCCGGACACACTTTCCTAGGTCATGCCCAGCCTAGGAAGATCAACACGTCACAGCCCTACCTAGGCACAACAGAGAGGTCAGCACGCCGGTCTAAATCCTATGCGCGCAGGGTTCTGGGCCCATCGCCAATTGCACACCTGCATGTTGTGTACGAGGATGGTGAGCAGACCTAGCGTCCCTTATATAAGAGCAGGCATTCTAGTCCAACCCGGCGCGTGCCACTCAGTCGCTGACGTCAAGAAGGCTTCGGCTGATACCACGATGTCGAGTGCCCATAACTGTTCCCGTAGTGTTGGTTAGTGCGTATAGGCCAGTGGCCAGACTGAGATCAAATACCAAGATCTCGTTAAGCGTGTTATTTTAAAGTAAGCGCAGACGCCGACCAGGGCCAGGCCCACCTCTCGCCTAGGTGGTCTCAACCTGCCCTGTAGCTCCGCCACAAACTAACCATCAGGGGGTTGTCGGGAACCACCTGACCCTTCAGCCCCCATCTCTGAAACACTTGCGGGTACTCTACGAGCCGACCCGACTTTACTCACCATCTGAATAGCATGTATATGTGTATAGTATATACCTGTGATCACCTCCAGAGTGATCACGACCCGATAGTATAGCAAGGCAGACAGACAAGAATGTAGGGCCACAGATGATAAACTAGCATCCTATACTAAGCATTTAGGATTGCAGGTAAGGTATCAACAACTGTAGCAACAATGACATGCTATGCAATAGAATAGGATTAACCGAAAGCAGTAACATGCTACACTACTCTAATGCAAGTAGTAGAGGGAAGGAATAGGCGATATCGGGTGATCAGGGGGGCTTGCCTGGTTGTTGTGGCAAGGAGAGGTCATCGTTGATGTAGTCGGTGACAGGGGTATCGGCAGCGGTGTCAGGATCTACCGAAAAGAAGTAATAGAGGGGAAACACAATAAATAATAGAGCAATCAAAGCATCACAAAGCATAACATAGCAATACGCGGTGCTAGGGGTGACCTAACGTAGGGATAGGTGATACCGGCGAAGGGGGATAACATCCGGGAAAGTATTCCTGGCGTTTGATGTTTTCGGGTAGATGAAAGGGAGGTGGATTGTTGCGTGTTTTCTATGCTAGGGATGTTTGGCGGACAAATGGGCTGCGTATTCGGATTCGTCTCGTCATTTTGAGCAATTTTCATGTTCGAAGTATTTTCATCTGAGTTACGGATAATTCTATATTAATTTCGAAAGTTTAATTCATTTTCCGGATTTTTTGAAATTAATAGTATTTCGAAATAAAAGGATAAAGTGCTAGGGGTACACAGAGAGTGTACCCAGGGAGGTGCATACGTGGCTAACAGTGGGCCCACTTGCCTAGTCAACAACGACTGACTGGTGGGCCAAGCTGCTGACTCAGCAGGGTGACTGGGCCGGCCCTATCCACTGGAACAGTTACAGGGTTCCACCTGTCAATGATAGCGGTCTTAATCTATTGGTTAATAAAAAGGATGGTTAATTAAGGGCGTGGGCCTACCTGTCAATGACTGTTTAGGTTAGTTAATTAGGTAGTTTAACTAACTAATAATTACTTAGCACATGGGCCCAGTTGTCGGCGGAACGGAGAGGGGTTAGTGGCTGGGTTAGTGGTGCCACGTCAACGCGCCGGCGGCTAATCGCCGACAACCACAACGACGGCGGCACGCACAAGAGGTGTCAAAATTCGTCTACGGTGGCTTGTTTCGAATGCGGTTTGCACCTACGGCTTCGTGAGGTTTGCACGCATCCAGCGCTGGCATTGGCTGGCCATGAGATGGCCGGCCTCGATGCCGATGACGAGGTGGAGCGATGGCGGCTTCCGGTGCGCGTGGCCATCGGTGACGCAGGGCACGTGAAGAGGAGGTAGGGGTCGCGTTGGAAGGCGGGAAGGCGAGGAGCACAACACCGTGCTAGGATGTGAGCAGCAATGGCTGTGGCCGCGGCTGTGCCATGCCGGGCGGCGAGGAGCTTCGGCTCTGATGGCGTTGGTGGCTACGGGCACAAAATCGAACGAGGCTGAGAGGGGTTTCGAGAGGGAGCTCACAGTGGATGTGTAGAGCAGCTCAGGAGCCTCGATGATGGCTCGGCCTTGCCGGAATCGATGGCGACAAACGACAGGGCCGAGGAGGACGGAGATGATGCAGCGCTCAATGCAGGGGGGTCCTAGCTCCAACGGGCGGCCTGACGCAACATAGGGGATGACGGCGGATCAGAGGGACTCGGAATCAGGAGTCGAGAAGGAGGGTAGCCACGCTGGCGAGCTTTGCCGTGGCGACGGGTGGTTCGGTGTGGCGGATCTGACAAGGGAGAAAGCGAGGGGGAAAGGTAGGAGGGCTCTAGGGTTTAAGGGAGGGGTTGTCTTCGACCTAGTAGGCGCCGGGGTGCACTGGATGGCCGCCCCGTGGCCATCGGTGGCCATAGACGGCACGCATGCATCCACCCAGCCTCCTGGTGAACAGAGAGGTAGGGGACGGCAGGGGTAAGTGGGCTAGGCTGCACTGTTGCGTGACTGGGCCAAGTGCACAATGCTGCCTGGCCTTTTCTTTTCTTTTCTACTTTGTTTTTCTTTTTACCTTTTCTGTTTTACCTTTTATTTCTTTTCGTTCTCATTTTTATTTTATATATTTTAGTCTTATAAAATACATTTCTTGAACCTAATTTAGTATTTCAATTTAGGTCACTGCCACAAAAAGGTTAGCACTCCAATTATTAGTTTATATTTTTACAACTTTATAAAAGGCATTTAATTGATTTCTTTTGCTGCTGTTTTATTCATTTTGAGCACTTGAACACTTTATAAAAATTTGGTTTCTCTACCATAATTACCTATGCATTATTTGGCACAATCCAAACATTTTAGTTTTAATATTTGAAATTTTTTGTTATTTGCCTTTAACTCAAATTTGAATTTGAATCGTTTTGAACTAACGCGAGATTTACAACAGTAACCGCGGTGACGTGGCATCATTAACAGGGAATTACTGTAGCGTAAATATCCTGGCATCACACATTTCAACCACAACAGGCACATCCTCACAGACACCGATAGGTATGGCAGTTGATTTTGTTAGCCATTTGCAATGATATTTCAGTCGGTGTGAGTTTATTCAAATCAAGTCTTTTGTATAAAGAGAAAGGCATAGGACTAACACTAGCTCCCAAATCACATAAAATAGTTTTCACATAATTTCATTTGATGGAGCAAGGTATAGTTGGTATCTCCAAGTTTTTTAGGTACACCATCTTTAAAACAATTATTAGCAAGCATCGTGGAGATTTCAGCTTCACATATTTTTATTTTGTTAGTGACAATATCTTTCGTATATTTAGCATAAGGGGCCATCTTTAAAATATCAGTCAAACGGGTACGCAAAAAGACTGGCCTAAGTATTTCAGCAAATCATTCAAATTCTCCCTCCTCTTTTTTCTTAGAATGTTTAGGTGGAAAGGGCATGGGTTTCTGAACCCATGGTTCTCTTTCTTTACCATGTTTTTAGAACCAAAGTCTCTCTTATCATAACGTTTATTTTTAGACGGTGGGTTATCAAGATCAACAACAGGTTCTATTTAAAGATCATTATCTGGTTCTTTATCATTGTATGGTTGAGCATATACATGAACATCATCATTTTCATTATCATTATCACTAGGTGAATGTTCATTACCAGATTGAGTTTCAGCATCAGAAATAGAAACATCATTGTCGGTGTCAAAACCGGCAGATCTCGGGTAGGGGGCCCCAAGCTGTGCGTCTAAGGATCAATGGTAACAATGGACAAATGGACATAATGTTTACCCAGGTTCGGGCCCTCTCAAAGGAGGTAAAACCCTACTCCTGCTTGATTATATTCGAAGAGTGTAGAGGTTACAAGAGTTGATCTACCTCGAGATCGTGGTGGCTAAACCCTAGATGTCTAGCCTATGAATATTCCAATGATGGTAATGATGATAGCCTCTACGGACTAAACCCTCAAGCTTATATACACATTGGAGGGACCTAGGGTTTGTACAAGGCCGGTTCACAAGGAAATAATACACCCGGACTCTAATCTTGCCATTCACGCATGGAGGAGTCCCACCTGAACACGGAGGATGGTCTTTAGCTTGATCTTTACGACCCATTCAACCTGGGCCATATTCCTGGGCCGGACACTTGAGGACCCCCGGATCTAGGACTCCCTCAGTAGTCCCCGAACTTGCCTTCAATGACGGTATAGTATGAGGATTTAAGTCTTCGGCTTTGCAAGGCGGGTTCTTCACCATACTCTAGATTGATGATAGTCCGGCATCGACTTTTGTGTCCAGTCTTTATGATTCCTTCCTGTCGTCGCCTCGATTTCCACGCATTTGAGCGAATGCAAATGGTCCATAACATTTTTATATTTCAACCCTTAAATAGGCACGGGTGGATAACGAGGTTAGATCCCCATACGCCACCCCACATCGCCCAAAGAGCACCAAAGCAAACTACGAAAAAGCTCAAACCATGGCTAGTGCCCCTGGCTCCTCCTCGCGTCCTCATGGCCCTCAAGAGGGGGATTGGAGAAGTTGTTCTGTATCCCACCTTTAGCTCAATCGTCTCCAGACGCAAGGATATCTTCCCCCCGCGGATCTAGTCTCCGTACGGGTGGGATTGGCTTCTACGGGCGATGGTGCATTGGCGGAGAATTTCCCCAACCCCAGCCAAGGCGAGAGGGTGTGCTTCATCTCGTTCCTTCTGAGGGGTGTAGGATTCCCGATCCACCCCTTCCTTAGGGGTCTATTGGAGTACTATGGAATCCAGCTGCACAACCTCACACCAGGTTCCATTCTGCACATCTCTGGTTTTGTCGCTCTCTGCGAATTGTTTTTAGGTTGCGAGGCTCATTTCGAACTATGGAAAAAGTTCTTTTGCCTCGTCCCCTGCCATCAGGGCAGAGGGTCTATATTTGAAGTGGGCGGCTCCAAAGTATGGCGCATAGCCGGAACCAGTTACCCAGTCTGGACTCAGAAGAGGGGGGTCCGAAGAATGGCCTTCGGAATGGTTTTACATTAAGGACGTTCCACTTTCGGAGCTAGTTCGGTGCGGACTTCCCGAATTCTCCAGTGCTCCCTTGAAGAAGCTACTCAGCTGGTGCCCCAAGTCCCACAAGCAAGAGGATAGTGTGGAGGTGATGAGACTGGTCAGCAATGTCAGATTGCTGACCCATTCCGGACACTCCATCGTTGAAGTCATTTCCATGACGATAAAGCGATGCATCCAGCCTCTCCAATCCAGAGTGGCCCCTTTATGGAACTACAACGGGGAGGACGATGCGTCTCGCTATAGGCGAGAGGGTCCAGATAACCAAGCCGCATTGGCTGCCATGCTGGCTGACCTTTACAAAGGGGAAGAAGAAGATTTCGCCTGCTTAAATTGTCGGAAAGGCTTTTCTATCACTACAAAAAAATACACTTCCGTGATGATACGTGTTTGTTATAGTAGGTCATGTTTTTTGTCATGCATGTACATCCATGACGATTTTTTGACTGGATCAAGATAGTCATACCTGTGCTGTCGTAGAAGTGTTCCATGACATTACCAAAATTATCATCACGAGTGTCCACTTCCATGATGATAAATCATGCATCATAGAAGTGCTTTCATCAAGGGTGACCGACACGTGGCATACACCATAACAGGACACCGTTAAGAGCCGTTAAGCTATCGGGTCCGGTTTTGGATCTGATAACCCGCTAAAAGCCACGACCAATGCCGATTCTCCACGTGTAAAATTCTCATTGGCCGACGGAACCACGCGTCAGCTCCGCGTTGGCACAGGTGTCACTCATCCAATGGTCGAGATGGGCCTATTGATATGTTGACACATGGACGGGCCCAAAAGTGACCCATAAAGTTTAAATGGGCCGGCCCCAACTAAAGGCCCACAAGATTTAGTGGACCATAATGGGCCAGCCCAGCTAAGGGCCCACAAGATTTTGCAGACCATAATGGGCCGGCCCAGCTAAAGGCCCACAAGATTTAGCGGACCACAATGGGCCGACCCAGCTAAAGGCCCACAAGATTTTGCAGACCATAATGGGCCGACCCAACTAAAGGCCCAACATTCTCAGTTAAGGGTTGTACGGCTAGTGTCAAATTGGCCCATCAACGGCCTGTCCTAAACTTGTCATCATCGCGGCCCATGGTCACTTCTGGCCCGTTAACAGCCCGCTAAGTATTTGGGCCGAATTACGGCCCGATGTATTTCCGGCCTGTTAAAGGTCCTGCTTCATTCGGGCCCATTTACAGGCCATTGAGACTTTTGGCCCATAAATGACCATGAAGGATTTGGGTCATATTCAGCCATGTCTGACATTCGGCCTGTTAGAGGCCCACTATAGATTTGGGCCACTTTCGGCATGTTGTGATAATTGGCCCGTTAACGTTGTACGAAATCCATGGGCCATATGTGGCGCAACGTCACGTCAGGCCCATTAACGACCCATATAAAAATGATGCTAATCAAGCCCGACCGAACTTTCGGCCTGTTAAAGGCCCATGTATCAGGTCGGCGCATTTACGGCCCGTCTGAATTTCGGCCTGTGAAAGATCCGCATTGTAAATGGGCCACCATTTCGGCCTGCTAAGACCAGTGGGTTATTTGGCACAATCAAGGCCCAATCCCACTTTCGGCCTATTAAAGGCCCATGTTTTTTATGGGCTCGAGATATTTGCACCTGTAAACAGCCTACTGTTACTGAGGGCCCAAATTATGTTTAGTCCAGTTAAAGGCCCACTATGGGCACAGGCCTACCAGAAAAATATGAAATCTTATTCTGATTTAGGCCCAGATATTTTTAGTGGGATACATGCAAATTTCGGCCCATAATCATTTTTAGCCCAATTGGAATAGGAAGACGAATGTTGGCATGTTGGGCTCCTACGAAGCTTTCGGCCGAATACATTACTAAGATAAACCTACACTATACAAAAATAGTGTCATAATTACTACAGCCTTTGGCAGCATCATAAATGTTGTATCACAACAAAATAAATTCCAAACATACAACAAAAGGCTTGTTGGCATAAAGTTTACAGTCCTTGCAGATAAAAGAACCATCAGATGTATAGAAGCACAGATCATTTGACCTGAGTGCTAATGTTTCAGGTTGTAGAATCTGATGGAGCAGCACAATCTTCACCTTTTTTCCGCCATTGCTCTTGAACAACGAAGCAAATGTTTGATAGTCTGGTTTCAAAACCATTCATATCTTGACGATATTTGTCATCCACTATTCTTGTTTTCGAAACGACGTCCATTAGGGATTGGACTTATGTCTGGAGCACATATATATCACTCTGTCTAGCCGGAAGATTTTGTTCAGTAGGCGATTTGGATGAGATTACCTTGACAACCAACCCAGAATTACGCAGGAAGGTGCTTTTTGCACGGTTAGTGGAGAGATACCGACGCACTGCAGCAAGAGGTGTCATTGTGCCTGTGGTAGCCTCGTCACCTTCAGGTGGTTGTGGCTGTTCAATCATTTGTTCCATAGCTTGCTGAAAGTTTGAACTTGTAGATTAGTGTACCAGATAAGTTACTAATGAGACATAAACAAACAAAGTAGGTTACACGTTTATACATAACTTATTCTAGTGAACTACTATAATACATTAGCATGTATTGTAGTGCCAACTACATAATAAAATCACTTTCAGAACATATGTCCATGTAGCATGCCTACTGTATTGTCTATTTCCTCACATTCGTTGACATCTAAGGATAAAGAGACATGGTTTAAAGTAGGATGAACATAGTATGACATCATTCATATCATGGGCAAACAAATATAAAACAAACAGGCTATTTTATCATTGTGTGTGCACGTGAACATAACAACTAGATTACAGATCAAGACCAAAAGAATATCCTTCATCTCTTTTAAACCATGTAAGGTGAAATGATACGTTAAGACAACTGTGTATAAAAGTGAACATAGTAACTGACATTAGCTGCAAACCAAGTAGTTAAATGAACACATCACAGTACCAATCAATTCAAAGGCAGGAGGAGTAAGGACTTACAACAAATGCTTGAACTGGTGTGCTCATTGTCGGTGTCAAAACCGGTGGATCTCGGGTAGGGGGTCCCGATCTGTGCATCTTAGGCTGATGATAACAGGAAGCGAGGGACACAATGTTTACCCAAGTTCGGGCCCCTTGATGGAGGTAAAACCCTACTTCCTGCTTGATTAATATTGAAGATATGAGTAGTACAAGAGTAGATCTACCATGAGATCATAGAGGCTAAACCCTAGGAGCTAGCCTATGATGGTATGATTGTAATTGTGATCGGCCTTCTAAGGACCAACCTCTCCGGTTTATATAGACACCAGAGAGGGCTAGGGTTTACATGGAGTCGGTTACAAGGAAGGAAACACAATATCCGGATCGCCAAGCTTGCCTTCCACGCAAAGGAGAGTCCCATCCGGACACGGGCCGAAGTCTTGAGTCTTGTATCTTCACGCTTCAATAGTCCGGACGATGTATACGGTCCGGCTGTCCGGATACCCCCTAATCCAGGACTCCCTCAGTAGCCCCTGAACCAGGCTTCAATGACGATGAGTCCGACGCGCAGTCTTGTCTTCGGAATTGCAAGACGGGTTCCATCTTCGAATACTCCAATGTACCTGCTACGACGAATAGTGTCCGGCTTCCCATCATTGCCACACTCCTCGGCTTTAGTGCCTCAATAATGACCATCTCCACGTGTCAAGTGAATGGGAGGAGCTGAGGCATTTTTGCATTTGCCATCCACGATCCTTCAGGCTGGCCGTCTATTTGAAGAGACGGGAATTCTCAGATCCAAACCTCACTCTCCCTCCTCGAGCAAGCATCCCGCAGAGCACTCCGGAAAAAACCATTCCAACATGGCAGGTCGTCGCAGCTCTTCTTCTCGCTCTTCTCGCTCCACGTCGGGGGATTGGGAAGAGTGTTCAGTTCCTCATAGCCATTTGATAAAGTTACAAACCCAAGGGTTTCTCCCACCGGCGTTTATGGTCCCCGTTCGAGGCGGAATAGCCACTTATAATGGAGGGGAACAAGCGGAGGGATCTCCTAATCCATCTCCAGAGGAGCGAATATGCCCCATCCCACATCTGCTAAGGGGCGTCGGGTTTCCCATCCACCCGTTTCTTCGCGGGCTCCTGGAGTTCTATGGTCTCTAGTTGCACAACCTTACCCCTACCTCCGTGCTACACATAGCAGGGTACGTTGCCCTTTGCGAGCTATTTTTAGGCTCCGAACCTCACTTCGGGTTATGGAAGAAGCTATTCTGCCTTGTCCCCCCGCACCCAGGGAGAATCCCTATGTCAAGTGGGCAGGGCTGAAGTATGGCGTATTGCCGAGACCGGATATCTATCCGGCACTCCCAAGAAGGCACCAGAGAACTAGCCTTCAAAGTGGTTTTACATTGATGACATTCCCCTTCCGGATCCAGTCCGGACAGGTCTCCCTACTACATCTTGAGCTTGCATTGGTTTTCCTCGAAGAGGAGAGGGTGATGCAGCAAAGTGTAGCATAAGTATTTCCCTCAGTTTTGAGAACCAAAGTATCAATCCAGTAGGAGGCTCCTCAAAAGTCCCACGCACCTACACAAACAAACTGAGAACTCGCAACCAACGCAATAAAGGGGTTGTCAATCCCTTCACGGCCACTTGCAAAAGTGAGATCTAATAAAGATAGTATGATAAGATAAATATATTTTTGGTATTTTGTAATATAGATGCAAAAAGTAAAGTTGCAAATAAAGTAGATGGAAAGCAAATATGATAAGAGATAGACCCGGGGGCCATAGGTTTCACTAGAGGCTTCTCTCAAGATAGCATAAGTATTACGGTGGGTGAACAAATTACTGTCGAGCAATTGATAGAAAAGATCATAGTTATGAGATTATCTAGGCATGATCATGTATATAGGCATAATGTCCATAACAAGTAGACCGACTCCTGTCTGCATCTACTAATATTACTCCACACATTAACCGCTATCCAGCATGCATCTAGAGTATTAAGTTCATAAGAACAGAGCAACACATTAAGCAAGATGACATGATGTAGAGGGATAAACACATGCAATATGATATAAACCCCATCTTGTTATCCTCGATGGCAACAATACAATACGTGTCTTGCAACCCTTTCTGTCACTGGGTAAGAACACCACAAGATTGAACCCAAAGCTAAGCACTTCTCCCATGGCAAGAAAGATCAATCTAGTAGGCCAAACCAAACTGATAATTCAAAGAGACTTGCAAAGATAACTCAATCATACATAAAAGAATTTAGAGAAGATTCAAATATTATTCATACATAAACTTGATCATAAACCCACAATTCATCGGATCTCGACAAACACACCGCAAAAAGAGATTACATCGAATAGATCTCCACAAGAGAGGGGGAGAACATTGTATTGAGATCCAAAAAGAGAGAAGAAGCCATCTAGCTAATAACTATGGACCCGTAGGTCTATGGTAAACTACTCACAACTCATCGGAGGGGCAAGGATGTTGATGTAGAGGCCCTCCGTGGTTGCTTCCCCCTCCGGCAGAGTGCCGACAAGGGCTCCAAGATGGGATCTCGTGGATACAGAAGGTTACGGCGGTGGAAATTGTGTTTCGTGGTGCTCCTGGATGTTTTCGGGGTCCGTAGGTATATATAGGAGGAAGAAGTACGTCAGTGGCCGCCTGAGGGGCCCATGAGACAGGGGGCGCGCCCTACTATCTCGTGGGGCCCTCTGAGGCTTCTTGACTTGCACTCCAAGCTCTCTGGATCAGATTTGTTCCAAAAATAATGCTCCCGAAGGTTTCATTCCGTTTGGACTCTGTTCGATATTCCTTTTCTTGGAAATACTGAAATAGGCAAAAAACAGCAATATGGGTTGGGCCTCCGGTTAGTAGGTTAGTCCCAAAAAATGATATAAATGTGTAAAATAAAGCCCATAAACATCCAAAAGGGGTAATATAATAGCATGGAACAATCAAAAATTATAGATACGTTGGAGACGTATCAAGCATCCCCAAGCTTAATTCCTGCTCGTCCTCGAGTAGGTAAATGATAAAAAAGAATTT
Source organism: Triticum dicoccoides (assembly GCF_002162155.2). Classification (NCBI taxonomy): domain Eukaryota; kingdom Viridiplantae; phylum Streptophyta; class Magnoliopsida; order Poales; family Poaceae; genus Triticum; species Triticum dicoccoides. The sequence continues at coordinate 322,541,724 of NC_041381.1, forward strand.
TTTGATGTGGAATGCTACCTAGCATAATTCATAATGTAATTTTCTTTCTTGTGGCATGAATGTTCAGATCCAAATGAATACAAAATAAAAGTTCATATTGACATATGAAATAGTAATACTTCAAGCATACTAATCAAAGTAATCATGTCTTCTCAAAATAACATGGCTAAAGAAAGTTATCCCTACAAAATCATATAGTCTGGCTATGCTCTATCTTCATCACACAAACTATTTAATCATGCACAACCCCGATGACAAGCCAAGAAATTGTTTCATACTTTAATAATCTCAAACTTTTTCAACTTTCACGCAATACATGAGCGTGAGCCATGGACATAGCACTATACGTGGAATAGAATGGTGGTTGTGGAGAAGACAAAAAGGAGAAGATAGTATCACATCAACTAGGCATATCAAAGGGATATGGAGATGCCCATTAATAGATATCAATGTGAGTGAGTAGGGATTGCCATGCAACGGATGCACTAGAGCTATAAATATATGAAAGCTCAATAAAAGAAACTAAGTGGGGTGCATCCAACTTGCTCACTCACGAAGACCTAGGGCACTTTGAGGAAGCCCATCATTGGAATATACAAGCCAAGTTCTATAATGAAAAATTCCCACTAGTATATGAAAGTGATAACATATGAGACTCTCTAACATGAAGATCATGGTGCTTTTTTGAAGCACAAGTGTGGAAAAAGAGATAGTAGCATTGTCCCTTCTCTCTTTTTCTCTCATTTTTTTTCTTTTCCTTTTTTTTCTTTTTTTTCTTTGGCCTTCTTTTTTTCTTTTGGCCTTTCTCTTTTTTTTTCTTTTTCTTTTTTTTCTTTTTATAAAGTCCGAAGTCTCATCCCGACTTGTGGGGGAATCATAGTCTTCATCATCCTTTCCTCACTAGGACAATGCTATAATAATGAAGATCATCACACTTTTATGGATTTACAACTCAAAGCTAGAACAAGATATGACTCTATATGAATGCCTCCGGCGGTGTATCGGGATATGCAATGAATCAAGAGCGACATGTATGAAAATTATGAAGGTGGCCTTGCCACAAATACAATGTCAACTACATGATCATGCAAAAAGCAATACGACAAAAGTAATGTGTGTCATATGAATGGAACGGTGGAAAGTTGCATGGCAATATATCTCGGAGTGGCTATGGAAATGCCATAATGGGTAGGTATGGTGGCTGTTTTGAGGAAGGTAAATGGTGGGTGTATGGTACCGGCGAAAGTTGCGCGGTACAAGAGAGGCTAGCAATGGTGGAAGGGTGAAAGAGTGCGTATAATCCATGGACTCAACATTAATCAAAAGAACTCATATACTTGTTGCAAAAATTTAGAAGTCATCAAAAACCAAAGTACTACGCGCATGCTCCTAGGGGGCTAGATTGGTAGGAAAAGACCATCGCTCGTCCCCGACCGCCACTCATAAGGAAGACAATCAATAAATAAAATTGTGCTCCAACTTCATCACAAAGAGGTTCACCATACGTGCATGCTACGGGAATCACAAACTTCAACACAAGCATTCTTTAAATCCATAATCACCCAACTAGCATGACTTTAATATCACTACCTCCATATCTCAAAACAATTATCAAGCATCAAATGGATCATAGCATCCAATTCACGTTCTGATAGTTTTTATTATACCCAACTTGGATGCTCATCATTCTAGGACCAACTTTATGATAATAGCAAATACCATGCTGTTCTAAAAGACTCTCAAAATAATATAAGTGAAGCATGAGAGACTAGCAATTTCTTCAAAATTAAGACACCACCGTGCTCTAAAAGATATAAGTGAAGCACTAGAGCAAAAACTATCAAGCTCAAAAGATATAAGTGAAGCACATAGAGTAGTCTAGCAAATTCTAATCAAATAGGCTTCTCCCAAAAGGTTTGTACAACAAGGATGATTGTGGTAAACTAAAAATCAAAGACTAATATAATACACGACGCTCAAAGCAAAACACATATCATGTGGCGAATAAAAATATAGCTCCAAGTAAAGTTACCAATGAACGAAGACGAAAGAGGGGATGCCTTCCCGGGGCATCCCCAAGCTTAGGCTTTTGGCTATTCTTGAATATCTTGGGGTGCCATGGGCATCCTCAAGCTTAGGATCTTGCCACCCTTTATTCCATAGTCCATAAAAGCTTTACCCAAAACTTGAAAACTTCACAACACAAAACTCAACAGGAAATCTTATAAGCTCCGTTAGTGAAAGAAAACAAAACCACCACATAAGGTACTGTAATGAACTCATTATTTATTTATATTGGTGTTAAACCTACTGTATTCCAACTTCTTTATGGTTTATAAACTAATTTACTAGCCATAGATGCATTGAAATAAGCAAACAACACACGAAAAACAGAATCTGTCAAAAACAGAACAGTCTGTAGCAATCTGTAACTAAGGCAAACTTATGGAACTCTAAAGATCCTACCAAAATAGGAAGTCCTGTAAAATTTGTTTATTAAACAGCAGAAAAAAGAATCAACGCAAAAGCACGTTCCTGTGATTTAACAAAATTATATTCGTGCATGCAAAGTTTCTGTTTTTCAGCAGAATCAAATCAACTATCATCGTAGGTTATCCTATAGGTTCTACTTGGCAAAACACTAATTAAAAGATAAAAAAACATCTATCCAGAAGGTAGATGCAAGATTTATTACTAAACAGGAGCAAAAACAAAAAACATAAATAAATATTGGGTTGCCTCCCAACTAGCGCTATCGTTTAACGCCCCTAGCTAGGCATAAAAACAAAGATAGATCTAAGCAGTGCCATAATAATAAGATAGATCTTGAAAGCTCATCTCATATTCTCTACGTTCAGCAGCAAGTTTTCTTTGAGGCAAGCAAAAGTAATCGAAAGGGCTAAATTTAGAGGGACAAAGATCCCCAAGATCAATCACAGGAGGAACGGGTTCCTCCTTTGGCCCTTCATAGTGCACAACTATTTCATCACTAAAAGCATTCTTTTGGCAAAATCTTGTGAGCCTATACTCAAGAGAGTATCCTAACTCATTGTTTCGAAGGGCAAAATCATTATTAAGCTCGTTAATGCAATCAACCAAGACATTGGTAGGAACCTTTTCTCTAAGGTTTTCATTAAAAGCGATATAGTCCGAAGATTGAAAACGTCTAATTTCCTCTTGATCATAGAGGATCGCTTCTATGGGAGGACGACCGGCGCCCACCCTATAGTGCACAAAGATTTCTTTGGCCTCTCTTATGATAAATCTAAACTCATGAGCCAAAAATATAGTAACAACGCGCTTAACAGAAGAATGCTCAATATTAGAGAATTCTAGGAAAATTCTTTGTATGCAAGGATGCATATGCATAAATTGTTTTTCAAGTTCAACTACAAGCATAGGGATAGCATCCGCAAGACTACTAGTTCTATGAAGAATAGAACAACCCATGGAAGGTAAAGCACCGGCACAAGTAAAGAAGTATTGAATAACACCTTTGCCAATAATGTTACCACTACCGATTTGAAACTTTTTGGTATGCAAGATAGGGGGTTCATCGGCCGGAGCCTCGGGATTTTCTGTGTTATCATTATTGTCCATATCGACGATAATCTCCCCAATTTCAGACATAGCGGCAAACAAAAGCAAGGAAGAAGAAAACAAGCGAAAAGATAGGAGGAGATTGGGAAAGAGAGGGCGAATAAAACGGCAAGGTGAAGTGGGTGAGAGGAAAACGAGAGGCAAATGGCAAATAATGTAAATGCGAGGGAGATGGGTTTGTGATGGGTACTTGGTATGTCTTGACTTGAGAGAAGACCTCCCCGGCAATGGCGCCAGAAATCCTTCTTGCTACGTCTTAAGCTTGCGTTGGTTTTCCTCGAAGAGGAGAGGGTGATGCAGCAAAGTGTAGCGTAAGTATTTCCCTCGGTTTTGAGAACCAAGATATCAATCCAGTAGGAGGCTCCTCAAAAGTCCCATGCACCTACACAAACAAACTGAGAACTCGCAACCAACGCAATAAAGGGGTTGTCAATCCCTTCACGGCCACTTGCGAAAGTGAGATCTACTAAAGATAGTATGATAAGATAAATATATTTTTTCATATTTTGTAATATAGATGCAAAAAGTAAAGATGCAAATAAAGTAGATGGAAAGCAAATATGATAAGAGATAGACCCGGGGGCCATAGGTTTCACTAGAGGCTTCTCTCAAGATAGCATAAGTATTACGGTGGGTGAACAAATTACTGTCAAGCAATTGATAGAAAAGCGCATAGTTATGAGATTATCTAGGCATGATCATATATATAGGCATCACGTCCATAACAAGTAGACCGACTCCTGCCTGCATCTACTACTATTGATCCACACATCGACCGCTATCCAGCATGCATCTAGAGTATTAAGTTCATAAGAACAGAGCAAGGCATTAAGCAAGATGACATGATGTAGAGGGATAAACACATGCAATATGATATAAACCCCATCTTGTTATCCTCAATGGCAACAATACAATACGTGTCTTGCAACCCTTTCTGTCACTGGGTAAGAACACCGCAAGATTGAACCCAAAGCTAAGCACTTCTCCCATGGCAAGAAAGATCAATCTAGTAGGCCAAACCAAACTGATAATTCGAAGAGACTTGCAAAGATAACTCAATCATACATAAAAGAATTCAGAGAAGATTCAAATATTATTCATAGATAAACTTGATCATAAACCCACAATTCATCGGATCTCGACACACACACCGCAAAAAGAGTTTACATCGAATAGATCTCCACAAGAGAGGGGGAGAACATTGTATTGAGATCCAAAAAGAGAGAAGAAGCCATCTAGCTAATAACTATGGACCCGTAGGTTTGTGGTAAACTACGCACAACTCATCGGAGGGGCAAGGATGTCGATGTAGAGGCCCTCCATGGTTGCTTCCCCCTCCGGCAGAGTGCTGGCAAGGGCTCCAAGATGGGATCTCGCAGATACAGAAGGTTATGGCGGTGGAAATTGTGTTTCGTGGTGCTCCTGGATGTTTTCGGGGTCCGTAGGTATATATATGAGAAAGAAGTACGTCGGTGGCCGCCCGAGGGGCCCACGAGATAGGGGGGCGCGCCCTACAGGGGGGGGGGGCACCCTCCTATCTCGTGGGGCCCTCTGAGGCTTCTTGACTTGCACTCCAAGTTCTCCGGATCAGATTTGTTCCAAAAATAATGCTCCCAAAGGTTTCATTCTGTTTGGACTCCGTTTGATATTCCTTTTCTTCGAAATACTGAAATAGGCAAAAAAACCAGCAATATGGGTTGGGCCTCCGGTTAGTAGGTTAGTGCCAAAAAATGATATAAATGTGTAAAATAAAGCCCATAAACATCCAAAAGGGGTAATATAATAGCATGGAACAATCAAAAAATTTAGATACGTTGGAGACGTATCATTCCCCAAGTTCAATAACGCCCCGCCGAGGGCACGTCTAAGCTAGCGCCCCTGGGGCCCCCAAGAGGAGGATACCAGGGAAATACATTTCCTGATGAGCAGGATAAAGTTACTGGCCAAATCCGGACTAACGACAGTCGAGGTCATGGCAATATGCATAATGCAGGAGTGCAACCACTTCAATATCGGGGGAAGCCCATGTGGCACTTCAACGGGGAAGACGACGCCACTCGCTGCGGCCGTAAGGGTTCGGACTCGGCCACTCCTCTGGCAAGGATATTGTTCGATTTATACAAAGGGGAAGAGGAAGAATTCCTTCGCATTAAACCGCGGGACAGATTCTCCATGTACAACCCCCCCAGAGTGGGTAAGTCGTCATTCCTTTCCCTGCTTCACTTACTTTAGTGTTCTCTGCTAAGATTATCCGCCTCGATGTTTCCGAGCTGGAACTGAGGAGGGCCGTAAAAGGAATCTTCAGCCCCTCCCCGCAGCTAGAGGACCCCAGAAGGGCCCTAGATCCATGACTCGAAGAAGATCCGGATATTACCGTGGAGCTTGTCAACGGGGTATTTTATCAAGCGAGCCGTGACGGCACCTCAGTGGCCATTATTGCCGACTATCCCGGACTGCTACCTGCGTTGTGTGTAAGCCGAACTAAAAAACCCTATCCTCCGAAGAGGACTCCCTTCAGGTGTCATGCCTTACCCTTGAAGCATCGTGCTGTGTGCAGAGACGACGGTCGGAGCGCGGGGCCGAGTCCCTAGGGACTCGTCGACCATGGGCGTCCAGATCGGGCAGGCTTAAGAGGAAGGCAGTGAGGGTCGACACACCGCTACAGAGGTAAAGCAAAAACCTATCCTGCGATTATGGTATTTGAAATATAACCGCGCCCTTTGTGTGTGGCAGGAAGAGGAGAAGCCGGCCTATATCCGGGGATCCCGCCAATCACGCCTCCACCAGCCGGGTTCCAGAATCGGCTTCGAGGGCGGAGGCGGACACGGGGCCAGTACCGCATAGTTCTCCGACAGAGGACGCGGATATGCTTTCGGCCACGAACTCCGAAGTGGAGAGCGCCCTGAATCACCAGCGCCGGAGGGCCGTGCTTAGGAACAACATCTTTTCCGAAGAGGCATTTAATGCCTTCAATTCGGGGGACGCATACATCCGAGCAGCTCAAGGCGGGCTTGCCCGAGCGACGGACTAGTATACCAAAGATATACCGGTAAGAAATTTTGATAAGCATATATAGCAGTAGCCCCTGAGACTTGAAATGGTTGGAACAACTGTTTTAAGGATCAATTTATGTGCAGGTCCATGTAGATAAGAATGAACAATTGGCTCGGGAGCTGGAGGAATGCAAGGCCCAGCTGAGGGACACGATTGCCAAGTTAGAGGAATCCCAGAAGGCCTCATCTGGTAACATTTGTCTCAATTGTACGAAGATGCACCAGTTAGTAAACGGCTGGTATGACTAGTCTAACATAAAATTCTGCAGACAATCCCGGGGTGAATCCGTAGGGCGTAACGGATGACGACTCGCATCTCAAAAGGCAACTAAAGGCTGGCGAGCGCATTCTTACGCAAGTTAGGAAGAAGAAGAACAATCTTCAAGATGTCAATATCCGGCTGGACGTGGAATTAAAAGACGTCCACGCTCAGCTGGCGGACTCTGTGAAGGAGAACAAAAGGCTTCGATGCGGTATTTACGGTAAGTGCCTAGACAAACTATATTACAGTTTGGTGAGGAAGTGTATTGAAAGAATTTTGCTTGTAGGAATGTTAACGGGTCGCCCCAAGGAGGAGATGCCCTCATCTGCAGGCGATGTACTACAAGACCTTTCACAATTGCACGAGCGAGCTCGGCGGGTGATGCACGACGTTGCTCAGGCCTTGTGGCCATCAAGCTTCCTACCGAATGGCATGGGGGAGCTTGTGGATCTGCTCCAAGGAGCTCGGCGGCGCTTTCGATTGTGGAAGATGTCAGCCTGCCGGCAAGGTGCAAGAGAAGCCTGGGCTATGGTGAAGACGCGCTACACCAAGCTGGACCCGAACCATATGGTCGAAGTAGGACCGGCGGGGCCCGATGGGCAAGAAATTCCCGTAAGTCTGGTATATGACTGTCGTGGTGTTCTCACGGGGGGCTTGCAAGTCGACAGATGCCACAAGGGCTTAGTGTGAGGGTAAGACTGCTGCTCATAGGCCCGGGAGCGGGTATGCGAGTAGCACGCGGTGGTTTACCCAGCTTCGGAGCTCTCCGAAGATATAATACTCCTACTGCTGCATGTCTGAGTGTATCTGGTATATCTGGTACAGAGTGCTCCTAGATATGTATCTGGGATCAGTCCCATGGGTATCTGACTTTGTATATGCCTATATGAGGCATGCTAGTGGCCGGCCATGCTCATGGCCGTGAGCATGTGTGTGCTCAAGCATGAGTGCATGTGAGAATGAGTCCCTCCCCTGGATGGATGGATGTGTGCCCCTTTATATAGGAGAGGGTAGCTTAGAGAGTAAGCTAGGTAGTGGGCATGGGTAAGGCATGGTGCATGTCATCCTTGTCCCCTGGGTCATTTCATAAATAGTGCCAGGGGACAAGTGACACTATACATGGCTGAGATGACACGTGAATAGTGCTCGGGTACGGCCGTCTTGTCGGTGTCTTGTCGGTGTCGGGTCGGGTTGTAGTCGGCAGTCGTCTGGTTGGCGCAGTCGGCAGCCGCCTGGTTGGCGCAGTCGGCAGCCGGACGGGGAGCCGGCAGGAGCGGCCGAGCAGTCGGACCGAGGGGCTTTGCTAGCCCCGATGTCTTGAAATATCGTCTCACCGTCTTCGGGGTATCCGTGTCCAATTACTCCGACAGTAGCCCCCAAGCCTCCGGGCAACTTTGGCAAAGTTGGGCGGAGGTTTTTTGGCGAGTGTTCATGGAAATGATCATGAAAAAAGACAAAGTTAGTCCATGCAGGTATATCAAATGTTTGCTTTTAACATTGTAAGTTTTATGCGGAGGGTGCCGGCTCAGTTTCGTCTGAGCCCCCTTCAATCTTTTTTGTGTTCCCTCCGCTTTTTGGCTTGTGCTCTTGCCTGCCGGACAGCCACTCTGCGGTCTGTGGCTGAGAGTGAGCCGCAAAGTGGAGTATACAGTACTCAGAGTCTGGGAGCAGATTCAACCGAGTAGATACTTGTAAAGGAAACGGTCGGGTCGCCGGAACCGTTTTTCTTCCCGGACGTTTTTCACGTGGGTGGCCTCCAGCGTTCACTCTTGCTAGTCGGATAGCCGCTCTGCGGTCTGTGACTAAGAGTGGGCCTTTGGTACCGCGCACGCTACTAAGCTGTCTGTGGGACATAACGTCTCAGGCCAAGCGGCCAGCCCCGGGCCAACTCTGGCTGGCGCCGGGGTGAACAGTGATGCAACTGTAATCAAATGCGGAGATAGCCCCTGAGCATCGCTCAAGGTTATCCGTGCTCTCGCGGTGAAAAAATATGTGGGCGAGGAGCTCACATTGATTTTCGTGTAGCCGAGGCGGAGTTTGCCGAAGACAGCCGGCGCGGCTCGGTGCTCGCGGAGTGCGTCGGCGCACCCGCTGGGTGTAGCCTTCGAGCCCCCGGGTGCTCGAAGGGGGGTCCCGGCCGGTCAGGCTCGACCGGCCAGGCGGTGAGGCGTCTTGCAGCGCCCTTTTTCTTCTTTTTCTCTTCTGCCAGCTACTGGCAGCTGGACAAAACTCTTCTCTTGTCTGCAATCTTTGCGGGGGACGCGCCAGCGCACCCGCTGGGTGTAGCCCCCGAGATTCGGGCCGACTGCTGAGCAGTCGGGCCGGATCTCCCAGCAACTACTTTGTCTTCTCTCTCGCGGGGGCGCGTCAGCGCACCCGCTGGGTGTAGCCCCCGAGATGCGGGCCGACTGCTGAGCAGTCGGGCCGGATCTCCCGACAACTTCTTTATCTTCTTCTCTTTTTCTCGTCAGCCGGCTGAGCGCAGCCGGACCGGCTCGTCGGTCGGCCAGGTAGCGAAGCCGGCAGTCGAACCAGCCGGCCGAGTGACAACGCGGGCTGTTGACCAAAGCAGTCGGCTGGACTGCAGTTTGCAGAGCCGGATCCTCCCCTTTTCTTTTTCTTCTCTTTTTTTTCATAGTCTGCAGCAGCTCTTTTTCTCAGCCGGCTAGCAGGCAGCTGCCGTTGACCTTTCTTTGCATGGGGCAGCCGGCCCCTTTTCTTTTCTCTTTCTTCATGGAGCATCCGTCCACACCGGATATGAGCAGTGAGGGTGCGAAGCCGGCGCGCAAGGAGTCGGTGTGGGAGGGAGCTGGTCGGCCGGCTGCGGAACAGGCAGCCACGGGCGCGACCGACGGGGTGCCGAGCCGGGGCGGGCGGCAGGCGACCGTTGGCGGAGGCGGCTAGGCGGGGTATTCGGCAGGCGGAGCCGGCGTGCCGAGTCACGAGGAAGCCGGCCCGGGGCGAAGCCGGCAGGCTGGGTTGCGAGGAAGCCGGCGCTGCCGGGTCACTGGGTTGCGGGGAGGGGCTGGAGGCCGGGCAGCAGCAGGAGCCGCGGACGGGTCGGAGGACTCTAGTGGACGGGGCCGAACCCGACTGTCGGTGTTCTGGGAACGGGGGTCCCCAGACTTGCCTGCCTGCGGCCTGCGGCGTGGCTCAAAGGGGGCCCAGCACGGACCATCTTCATCAACACAAGCTCAAGACCCTCGTGAGGGGCCAAGCCTCGCGGGGCGGACGACAAGGAGCTTCCTCAGGTACGGCCTCATCAGGCTGGCTCACAAGGAGGCGGAGAGTTTGAGGCGGGGTACCTCGCGAGGTGCCCATGACGCAAGCCATGACGACCAAGGGCGCTAGTCGGGCGCCAGCCCGCGCAGTGTCCTCCTTTCCTCTTTGGTGCAAGGGGAGCAAGCGCACGCGAGAGCATCAAGCAAAGGCATCCATTTCGGTGCAACAAGACCAAGACCAGTCCAACGGCAGGATGGAGGTTATCGTGGAGCCCAAGCCGGCGTCACCACCAGAGCCTTTGGCAGGCGAGGACCAACTTTAGTCAGGATAAGTGTACCCGCTGTTCCCCTTCAAAATGACCAATTGTTCGTGCCCTTCCCGCACAATATTTGGGAAGAGGCCCAGGGCCTTTGCCTATAAATAGGACTAGCCACTCCCAGGGTAGGGGGAGGGGAAGATCTGGAATCTGGCATACATCTAGGATAGAAAGAGAGAGAGATAGAGCGACTGAACTCCTCCTAGCAGTTCATCGCACCAGTCAAGAACAGACCCTCACGAGGCTGTTCTTCCTTGTATTGTTCATCATCAGCCCAAGAGGCAATCCACCACACCACACACTGGAGTAGGGTATTACACCACAATGGTGGCCTGAACCAGTATAAACCCTGTGTCTCTTGTGTTGATCTTTCTGTAGTTTAGTTTCTAGCGATTCGGCGAGGAGCAGGTAGACAGAGGGTGTAATCTCCGCGCGCACCCCAGTGTTCGAACCTCAAGGGTCTGCTGGAACCCGAAATCCGACATTTGGCGCGCCAGGTAGGGGTGCACCGGGATCCACCTTCTGCCACTTTGTGTCCTGTCGCATCGTCATCACCATGTCTGACGACCAGGCGGGCAACCCTGATCCCTGGGTGGCTTGGCCCGCCCATGCAGAGCCGCTCGCCCCGGTCGACCCCATGCCCCAGGCAGCTCGCGGTCCGCAGGGCGCTGCGGGCCGTGGGCGACGCGGACAGGTCCCGACGGCCCTCACACCGTGACAGACGCGGTCGGCAGCAAGGGCCTCCAACCACGCCGCGGCCACGACGCCGTACACCCGCCGGGAGCAGGCGAACTCAAGGGCCGCGCTCACGGTGGCCCGAGAGCTGCTGCAGTGCAGGCTGATGGAAGGCGGTCGCAACGTGCTGCTAGAGTGGGTGGCAGAGCTCCTGGGCTTCGCCACCTCGGGGGCTCACCCCTTCTGCACTCAGCTCCCGTCTCAGGCCCAGGGCGGCCTGCGCGGGGGCTCCACGCGCACCCGCGGGCTCCAAGGCTACCCCAACACCAATGAAGCTGTCAGCACCGGGCCAGCGGCAGCACTAACTCCACTCCCCGCCAGCGAAGAAGGACTCGTCGCAACCCACGGCCCCAGTGGGCCGCCGCGCTACCACCCCCAGGTTGGCACATCAAGCAGAGCTGCATGGCACGCGGAGCACTATGGCGTGACCTTTGGGATGATGGCCCCAAAAGAGTATGTGCCTCACATGATGGACCAAGGGCACCCGCGCGAGGGTGAACAAGGCTCGCTCCTCAGCCCAAGCTGGGGGGACGAGGCGCCAGAAGCTGAGCTCTTCTAGGAGTCCCGGGACGGCCCCACCGGCCACGCTGGAAGCGACGATTATCGGGTACCACTAATTCCTCAGGAGCAGGCATGCACTAATCATGGGTCGCAGGAGGTGCAGGTCGCCACCACGAGCAGCTGCCCCGCTCCCACAGTCTCCTACCCATCAGGAGGAGGGCATCGGGGGCTGCAGGGGAGGGGCCGGGATCCGACATCACCACCCGGCGTTTGGAGCAAGGCGTTCCCAGGAGGTAGGCCCTCCGCTGGGGAGGTGCCTCAGGGCCTGCCCCTGGTGGAGGACCCGTGGTCGTCGGGGGAACCGCTGGCGACCGCTCTACCCCATTGGCGGCGTCCTGGTTTCCAGTCGTCGTTGATGGCACTAGAGTGTGGCGCAAGGCGGGCCCCTCGTCTGGCGATATGAAGCAAGGCCGATACCTGTGAAGATGGCCTAGTGCCTGTGAAGCTCGCCGCCCCGTGACACTCTCACGTAATAATGAGTGGGGCTGTACATGCCCCGGAGTCTCAGGGGTGCCGGCCTCAGGCCCTGGGGCTCCCTCCCACGCCTAGTGGCAGCACTTAGCTGCGCGCTGGTGAGAAGACGTCCAAGACTAGACTAGGTGCCGGACGCGGCCTTTTTTCTGCTTTCATTGCTTTTCCCTTGGTTGTTGCTTTCCCCCGCTGGATTTAAGTTGGATTCGAATTTGAGATTTGCTTGTGTTCGGGGAAGGGGTGCTTAGTCTCGTTCGAGCAAACTCTCGCGTTCCAGTTACGACCTCGCCTCAGCTGCCTCCCCTCGTGAGCCCCTCACGAGCCGGGTCTGGCCTAGCTTGCGTGCAGCCCAGACTGCCGCCGTCATATCCTCTCAAGAGGTTTTTTCACTGTAGATCCTATGAATTCGATCAGGAGGCACTCGAGACACCACAACCTCCCACAAATTATCTCAGGACCCGCACGGGACAAAGGTAAACTAGTCAGCTGGCTCGTCACCTAGCCAACCACTTGGTGCGGGCATATGGGTAATGTAGCATCCACTAGTACGCTGAACATAAGCTTTACATGAGGGGCACCCCCTCCCAAAATGCTCTTACAACCATCAGGTCGAAAGCCTGAGTTCTGTTCATGCAGGGTAAGGAAACAGGAGCAATGCGCATTCAGTTGGATAAATCCCCCAATGCATACTCAGGAGCACCACCCGAACTGTCGCTCGCGTTGCTGGCCTCGCCATTGCCCTCTGCGTTGTCGCCAGCGGCGTCAGGACCGTTCACCACGCCGCCCTCGTCAGCGGACACGATCGCGTCATCGTCATCTAAAGCGAAGGCTCTGACAAGAGCGTCCACGTTGTCTTCCACCCAGTCCGCCAGGTCACCCCGGACGGCCTGGGGAACTAGGGCGATGGCGGCGTCGAAGTTGAAGTGAGGATCCATGTTCTGGAGATGGCTGAAGACGCGGGAAAAGGCGCGCCCAAGCAGGGCGCGGCTCCTCTCCTCCACCAACCTGTTGGCCCTGGCCGACCGCGCCTCCAGCTGCGTCACGATGTTGGTGAAGAACTGAAGGTTGCCGGCGTAGTTGATTGCGTGCGGCTCGCCAACGGCCACCTCGCAGATGTTGCCGAAGGCTGTGTTGGCTCTCTCCCGAAGCGTGGTGAGCATGGGGGCGTGCTCATGTTCCAGGAGCCGCCACTGACGTATCTCGTCCGCATTCTCGCGCGCAACGGCCTCAGCCTCGTCCGCCCGATGGCGAAGAAGAAGCACCTCAGCACGGGAAGTAGTTGACTCCCCCTGCGCCGCCTCAAGTGCGGCCCGCAAAGCATCAGCCTACCGCGTCGCTTCCTCCAGCTTGATCGTCAGGGTGGTGGTCCTACCTTCAGCCTCGGTCCGGATCAACTCCAGCCTCTCCTCGAACTCGCGCTCGAGGTTTGAGCGCACCGTCGCCACCCGACATCCGACCTCCTCCGTGACGCGGGTCTCCCGCGCGGCGACATCGTCCTCCGCCCGTGTCACCGAGCGCTCCCTCATCTCCAGGCACTCGTACTTGCGTGCACGCTCGGCGGCTTCCAGCGTCAGCGCCTCCTCACGCTTCCGGAGCTCCGCCGGGTCGCCGGAGACCACCTTCATCGACGCGAGGGCCGCCTCGCGCAGCTCCACCTGCTCCTCCAGTGAGTTGCACCGGGCCAGGAGTTCCCGTGCCCGCTCCTCCGCGGACTCTCGCCGCCGGTCAGCTTCCCGGGCTTCTTCGATGGCCCGAGAACGCTCCTCCCAAGAGGCCGCCAGCGACGCCTTGGCCTCCTCATCGTCGAGATCACGCCGACGGCGCGCGAGGGCGACAGCCGCCTCCAGCTCATGCCTCTCCGCAACTAGGCGCAGGCCCTCGGCCTCAAGGCGCGCGTCTTAATCGGCAAGCTCTTCACCAAGCAGGCTCACCGCGTCAGCCGCCCTCCGAAGGAACCCTTGGCGAAGAGCGCGACGCTCCCGGGCGCTCTCAAGTACGTACTCCACGCCATCATCCGCCCCAAGCAAGCGCCGGGGGGCATGGATCAGCTCTCCTCCTCCGGGCAGGGGGCTGGAGGCTGGCACCCTCGAGGCGACTGGGCACGCCTCAGCAGAGGCCCTGCCTGGAGCCAGTCCATCCCCAAGTGAAGAACGCTGGGAGTACCCCAGCCAGCCACGGTCCACGACCAGACGAGAAGCCCATGGCAGGCTGGCTATGCCACGAGAAGGCTCGCGAAGGAAGGTCGCGAGGCGCGCGGGGCCGTGTTGCGCCTCGGGATGGTTCATCTCTCCAACCGGCCTCACCACAAGGGCTCTACTGCTCGGAGCAACCGGAGACGATGGAGAAGGCGAAGGCGGGGGGGGGGGATGGCTCCTCAGCCATCTCCGTGAGCTCGGAAGGAAGGGCCCTGTGGAGCAAGGATCAGGAAGGGCAACAGAAGAATCTGGAGCTGGGAAGGGAGAAGGCTTACTCATCGATGGCGAAGTACTTTCTATGCTTCAGCAGGCGACAAGGGTAGTCGTCTCCCAGGGCCTCCCTTCTCTTCCGGAGGGCCTCAAAGTCCACGCGGAAGCGGCCCAAGAGTTGAGCGCAGGGGTCAGCCTATGACGAGGAGGAAACGTCAAGACGACCCGCATCAGGGGCGTCCGCCTGAGGCGCGCTGCCGGTCGCCTCACCAAGAAGAGCAGCTGGGGCCTCGGAGGCCTCAGCCGCGGGCGCAACGGGCGGCTGCTCGCCGCCCTCAGCCCCGGCAGCACGGGCCTCAGGGGACGCTCCCTCATGAGCGCTGCCCGGTGCTGTCACCTCGGCGGGGGCGCCCTCGGCCTCCGGAGGCTCATGCGTCCCTACTCCGCCACTTGAGGAAGAGTCGCCTCGGCTAACTAGAAGGGCGGCCACCGCCACAGGATTCTCGCGAGGCCCCTGGAGGCCAGCGGGGCGCGGTCCCCATTCGTCAAAGACGGGCATCTGATTCACGAAGTCTCTCCTGTTCGAACAGAGGTACAACAAGGCTCCCCCTTGCTGGACGCTGCCGGGGTTGGGGTCCCCAGTCAGGACCAAGAGCACCTTCCTCAGCGCTTCAGGTATCAGGTCCTCTTCCTGGAGCCGCATGCGATCCCCACGGCCGCTGAAGGCCCACATCCGATGAGAATGGCGTTGGAGAGGGGCAACGCAGCGTAGCAGGAACTCCTTCACCACCTTGGGCGCCGTCACACCAAGCTCCCTCAAGAACTCGAAGCGACGCCAGACAAAGGCGAGCCGGGGGCTCACGAGCGTCTCTTGGCCCCAGCCTGAGTTGGGGACAGCAGGCAAGGATGGCTCCGTCAGCAGGGGGCTGGGCACCCCTACGTCCACATACAGCCACCGCTCGCGAAACCCAGGCACGGGCGGAGGAAGACTGAAGTCAATTCCTAAAGCTGCCATCTCAGGCACAGCGACAAAGCTCACGCACCCCGAACATTGGGTGGGGTCGACAAGGTGCAGAGAGAAGAAGTGGCGCAGCAAGGCAACCGAAGGAAGGATGCCCATCATTGCCTCACAAACGAAGGCGAATACCGCAAGGAGAGTGTTGGATTCGGGACCCAGATGCATCATATGGATCTGATAATGGGAAAGCACGGCGTTGAAGAAATCAGAAAAGGGGGGAACCAATCCCGCCCACAGGGCGTCGGCGAAATATCGGACCTCAGTGGCAATCCTGTCAATGGAGAAGCGAGACACGGGCCAGGCCGTCGTCCTCCCGCATTCGTTGAAGATGGTGGCCAGGGCCGAGCTAACCTTGCTCATGCCCTCTTTATTGATTATGATTGGCCGATCGACGGTGGGGGCCGCCGACGACGATGAGCGAGGCGGCGACATGGGCTTCTTCCCTCTTCCCTTCCTCGGCGGAGCCATGATGGCAGAGAAGGGGGGGGGGAGGTTTGAGATTGGATTGGATGCGGAAACTGGAGCTCGAGAGGAGAAAGAACAGAGAGCACTCAAGCAACGGAAAAGGGGAGCGGCTGTGTGCGTCTACGAGTCCGCCTAGCATTGCATAAAATAAGGAAGCGTGGGGGAACGGTGCGGCCCACGTCCAATCAACCGCCACGCGGTGCCCAAGGCCGCAGTCTGTTAGGTCCCGTGACGCTTTGCACTTGCCCTTTCGCCTCTCTGCTCGGCCAAGTCCGGGCACGCCGTGGGCCCGGGGGCTACTGTCGGTGTTCTAGGAACTGGGGTCCCCAGACTTGCCTGCCTGCAGCCTACGGCGTGGCTCAAAGGGGGGCCAGCACGGCCCATCTTCATCAACACAAGCTCAAGACCCTCGCGAGGGGCCAAGCCTCGCGGGGCGGACGACAAGGAGCTTCCTCAGGCACGGCCTCATCAGGCTGGCTCACGAGGAGGCAGAGAGTTCGAGGCGGGGTACCTCGCGAGGTGCCCATGACGCATGCCATGACGACCAAGGGTGCCAGTCGGGCGCCAGCCCGCGCAGTGTCCTCCTTTCCTCTTTGGTGCAAGGGGAGCAAGCGCAGGCGAGAGCATCAAGCAAAGGCATCCATTTCGGTGCAACAAGACCAAGACCAGTCCAACGGCAGGATGGAGGTCACCGTGAAGCCCAAGCCGGCGTCACCACCAGAGCCTTTGGCAGGTGAGGACCAACTCTAGTCAGGATAAGTGTACCCGCTGTTCCCCTTCAAAATGGCCAATTGTTGGTGCCCTTCCCGCTTAATATTTGGGAAGAGGCCCAAGGCCTTTGCCTATAAATAGGACTAGCCACCCCCAGGGTAGGGGGAGGGGAAGATCTGGAATCTAGCATACATCTAGGATAGAGACAGAGAGAGAGAGATAGAGCGACAGAACTCCTCCTAGCAGTTCATCGCACCAGTCAAGAACAGACCCTCACGAGGCTGTTCTTCCTTGTATTGTTCATTATCAGCCCAAGAGGCAATCCACCACACCACACACTGGAGTAGGGTATTACACCACAATGGTGTCCTGAACCAGTATAAACCCTGTGTCTCTTGTGTTGATCTTTCCGTAGTTTAGTTCCTAGCGATTCGACGAGGAGCAGGTAGACAGAGGGTGTAATCTCCGCGCGCACCCCAGTGTTCGAACCTCAAGGGTCTGCCGGAACCCGAAATCCGACACCGACGCTGCAGGGGGAGATTGGGCATGAAGGCGGGGCCGGCGAGCGGGCGCGGCCGGGTCGCGGGACGTCGGACGGGGCCGGCCAGGGGCGAGGCGACAAAGGCCGGCCGGGACGGCGGGGAAACCGGCCGGGGGCGGACGCATGAAGCCTGCTC
>NC_041381.1:322559554-322563580 GCF_002162155.2 Triticum dicoccoides
GGCCGCGGCCTTGCGAGCAGAGGGGCCGGGGCAGCGCGGGCGGAGCGGGAGCCGGCCGGGCCCGGGTTCACGGAGGAGGCGGAAGCCCGATGGTGCGGGGCGCCCGGGCCGACACGAGGAGCCGGAGGCGGGGGCGTCGGCGACCCGGAGGCCGGGTGCGGGCGAAGCCGGGATGGGCCGGCCGGGTGTTGATGAGCAAGGCGCGGGGCCACAGGAGTCGGCGATGACGCGAAGGAGCGGGAACCGAAAGGGGCGCGTCCCAGCCATGGTGTAGGTGACCCGGCCACAGCAGGGGCGGGACTGGCCGGGGTGGAGAACCCGGCCGCTGGTTGAGGCGAAGCCGGCCGGCCGAGTCCAGCGCGCGAGCAGGCGGCAAGGCGGAAGTGACCCGGCGGGGCGGAGTCGGGGACCCGACCGAAGCCAGTGGAGGAGCAGCGCTGCGCGAGGGCGCGCACGGGAGCCGAGCGCGCGGACGTTCGGTAGCGGGCAGAGCCGGCTTCGGCACGCGGTTGGACAGTCACGGCACGATGTTGGAGGCGGACGACCTCACGGAGTGTAGGAGCACGGGAGCGGCCCATCAGAGGCAGCAGCTTGCCAGCAGCTGCAGCCACGGCTGCTGTGTCCACGAGTGCCTGTGCCCGGAGGCACTTGTGAGCAGAACAGGGAGGCATGGGAGGAAGTGAGGCAAAGGGAGGTAGAGCTCTTGGGATCACCAGCGGCGCGGGCCGGAGCAAGCCTCGATTTGGCTAGTGCACTGGCAGAGTCCGGCTCGTAACCGGTCAACGTACATGCAGATTATGGGCAGTGTACGGCCATTATGCGGGTGGTGTATGGGATGCATATGGCTATAGTCTGATTATAGTGTTTGGGGAATATATGGCTTGCATATGGCTGGCGCATGGGTAGAGTACGAGCTAGCGCATAAGTGGGCGGGAGCAGCTACAGTAGATGGCGGCGAAGCCCGAGAAGGAGAGCTCAAAGCGGGCGACGAGGCTAGCGGCGCGCACGAGGAAGACGGTAGTGGACGAAACAACGTGGAGCCGTGACGAACGGCTTGAGGTTCTGCGACGGTGACGAAGGGGGCGAGGCCAACGACGAGCACACTCCGCCCCGCGTGGTCGCCTCGGGCGTGTGGATGTCGAGCGCCTGAGCGCGGCCGGAGAGACAACGGCGGAGTCACGACGACGGTGACGAAGATGGCGAGGCCGATGATGAAGGCGCGCCGTCTCGCGCGGTTGCCCAGGAGCGTGTTGATGTCGAGCCCTCGAGAGCTACCGGAGAGACGGCGGCGATGCCGTGGTGATGATGAAAGTGGTCCCGCCCGGACTGCGAAACCGGCAGCAGCATGGTAGCATAGTAGTAGAACCGCACCATGGTGGGCGCCAACTGTCGTGGTGTTCTCACGGGGGGCCTGCGAGTCGACATATGCTACGAGGGCTTAGTGTGAGGGTAAGACTGCTGCTGATAGGCCCGGGAGCGGGTATGCGAGTAGCACGCGGTGGTTTACCCAGCTTCGGAGCTCTCCGGAGATAATACTTCTACTGCTGCATGTCTGAGTGTATCTGGTATATCTGGTATAGAGTGCTCCTAGAGCTGTATCTAGAATCAGTCCCATGGGTATCTGACTTTGTTTATGCCTATATGAGGCATGCTAGTGGCCGGCCATGCTCATGGCCGTGAGCATGTGTGTGCTCAAGCATGAGTGCATGTGAGAATGAGTCCCTCCCCTGGATGGATGGATGTGTGCCCCTTTATATAGGAGAGGGTAGCTTAGAGAGTAAGCTAGGTAGTGGGCATGGGTAAGGCATGGTGCATGTCATCCTTGTCCCCTGGGTCACTTCATAAATAGTGCCATGGGACAAGTGACACTATACATGGCTGAGATGACACATGAATAGTGCTCGGGTAGGGCCGCCTCATCGGTGTCTTGTCGGTGTCGGTTCGGGCTGCAGTCGGCAACCGGCTGGTTGGCGCAGTTGGCAGCCGGACGGGAAGCCGACAGGAGCGGCCGGGCAGTCGGACTGAGGGGCTTTGCTAGCCCCGATGTCTTGAAATATCATCTCACCGTCTTCGGGGTATCCGTGTCCAATTACTTCGACAGTAGCCCCCAAGCCTCCGGGCAACTTGGCAAAGTTGGGCGGAGGTTTTTTGGCGAGTGTTCATGGAAATGATCATGAAAAAAGACAAAGTTAGTCCATGCAGGTATATCAAATATTTTGCTTTTAGCATTGCAAGTTTTATGCGGAGGGTGCCGACTCGGTTTCGTCCGAGACCCCTTCAATCTTTTTCGTGTTCCCTCCGCTTTTTGGCTTGTGCTCTTGCCTGCCGGACAGCCGCTCTGCGGTCTATGGCTGAGACTGGGCCGCAAAGTGAGTGTATAGTACTCAAAGTCTGGGAGCAGATTCAACCGAGTAGATACTTGTAAAGGAAACGGTCGGGTCGCCCGAACCGTTTTTCTTCCCGGATGTTTTTCACGTGGGTGGCCTCCAGCATTCACTCTTGCCAGTCGGATAGCCGCTCTGCGGTCTGTGACTAAGAGTGGGCCTTTGGTACCGCGCATGCTACTAAGCCGTCTGCGGGACCTAACGTCTCAGGCCAAGCGGCCAGCCCCCAGGCCAACTCTGGCTGGCGCCGGAGCGAACAGTGATTCAACTGTAATAAAATGTGGAGATAGCCCCTGAGCATCGCTCGAGGTTATCCGTGCTCTCGCGGTGAAAAAATATGCGGGTGAGGAGCTCACATTGATTTTCGTGTAGCCGAGGCGGAGTTTGCCGAAGACAGCCGGCGTGGCTCGGTGCTCGCGGAGTGCGTCGGCGCACCCGCTGGGTGTAGCCTTCGAGCCCACGGGTGCTCGAAGGGGGGTCCCGGCCGGTCAAGCTCGACCGGCCAGGCGGCGAGGCGTCTTGCAACGCCCTTTTTCTTCTTTTTCTCTTCTGCCAGCTGCTGGCAGCCGGACAAAACTCTTCTCTTGTCTGCAATCTTTGCGGGGGACGCGCCAGCGCACCCGCTGGGTGTAGCCCCCGAGATTCGGGCCGACTGCTGAGCAGTTGGGCCGGATCTCCCAGCAACTACTTTGTCTTCTCTCTCGCAGGGGCGCTTCAGCGCACCCGCTGGGTGTAGCCCCCGAGATTCGGGCCGACTGCTGAGTAGTCGGGCCGGATCTCCCGGCAACTTCTTTGTCTTCTTCTCTTTTTCTTGTCAGCCGACTGTGCACAGCCGAACCGGCTCGTTGGTTGGCCAGGTAGTGACGCGGGCAGTCGAACCAGCCGGCCGAGCGACAACACGGGCTGTTGACCAAAGCAGTCGGCTGGACTGCAGTTTGCAGAGCCGGATCCTCCCTTTTTCTTTTTCTTTCTTTTTTTTCGCAGTCTACAACAGCTCTTTTTCTCAGCCGACTAGCAGGCAGCCGCCATTGACCTTTCTTTGCATGGGGCAGCCCGCCCCTTTTCTTTTCTCATTCTTCACGAAGCATCCGGCCACACCGGATATGAGCAGCGAGGGCGCGAAGCCGGCGTGCAAGGAGTCGGTGTGGGAGGGAGCCGGTCGGCCGGCTGCGGAACAGGCAACCACAGGCACGGCCGACGGGGTGCCGAGCCGGGGCGGGCGGCAGGCGGCCGTTGGCGGAGGCGGCCAGGCGGGGTAGTCGGCAGGCGGCAGGACCGGCTGGGTGGCCGATGCGGGTGGAGCCGGCGTGCCGAGTCACGAGGAAGCCGGCCCGGGGCGAAGCCGGCAGGCCGGGTTGCGAGGAAGCCGGCGCTGCCGGGTCGCCGGGTTGCGGGGAGGGGCCGGAGGCTAGGCAGCAGCAGGAGACGCGCCCGGGTCGGAGGACTCCAGCGGACGGGGCCGAACCCGACGCTGCAGGGGGAGATTGGGCATGAAGGCGGGGCCGGAGAGCGGGCGCGGCCGGGTCGCGGGACGCCGGATGGGGCCGGCCAGGGGTGAGGCGGCAGAGGCCGGCCGAAACGGCGGGGAAGCCAGCCGAGGGCGGACGCGTGGAGCCGGCCCGCGCGCGGGACGAGGCCGGAC
>NC_041381.1:322563857-322631155 GCF_002162155.2 Triticum dicoccoides
AGGGGTGCGGGCGGCCGCGGCCTTGCGAGCAGAGGGGCCGGGACAGCGCGGGTGGAGTGGGAGCCGGCCGGGCCCAGGTTCGCGGAGGAGGCGGAAGCCGAATGGCGCGGGGCGCCCGGGCCGACACGAGGAGCCGGAGGCGGGGGCGTCGGCGACCCGACGGCTGGGTGCGGGCGAAGCCGGGACGGGCCGGACGAGTGTTGACGAGCAAGGGAACCGATAGGGGCGCGGCCCTGCCATGGCGTAGGCGACCCGGCCACAGCAGGGCGGGATTGGTCGGGGTGGAGAACCCGACCGCTGGTTGAGGCGAAGCCAGCCGGCCGGGTCCAGCGCGCGAGCAGGCGGCGAGGCGGAAGCGGCCCGACGGGACGGAATCGGGGACCCGACCAAAGCCAACGGAGGAGCGGCGCCGCGCGAGGGCACGCACGGGAGCCGAGCGCGCGGACGCTAGGTAGCCGGCAGAGCCGGCTTGGGCGCGCAGTTGGACAGTCACGACACGATTTTGGAGGCGGAGGCGCTCACGGAGCGTAGGAGCACGGGAGCGGCCCGTCAGAGGCAGCAGCTTGCCGGCGGCTGCAGCCACGGCTGTTGTGTCCACGAGTGCCTGTGCCCGGAGGCACTTGCGAGCAGAACAGGGAGGCATGGGAGGAAGTGAGGCAAAGGGAGGCAGAGCTCTTGGGATCACCGGCGGCGTGGGCCAGAGCAAGCCTCGATTTGGCTAGTGCACTGGCAGAGTCCGGCTCGCAACCGGTCAATGTACATGCAGATTATGGGCAGTGTACGGCCATTATGCGGGTGGTGTATGGGATGCATATGGCTATAGTCTGACTATAGTGTTTGGGGAATATATGGCTTGCATATGGTTGGCGCGTGGGTAGAGTACGAGCTAGCGCGTAAGTGGGCGGGAGCAGCTGCAGTAGATGGCGGCGAAGCTCGAGAAGGAGAGCTCGAAGCGAGCGACGAGGCTAGCGGCGCGCGCGGGGAAGACGGCAGTGGATGAAACAACGCGGAGCCGTGACGAACGGCCGGAGTTGCTGCGACAGTGACGAAGGGGGCGAGGCCAACGACGAGCACACTCCGCCCCGCGTGGTCGCCTCGGGCGCATGTGGATGTCGAGCGCCCGAGCGCGGCCGGAGAGACGACGGCGGAGTCACGGCAACGGTGACAAAGATGGCGAGGCCAACGACGAAGGCGCGCCGTCTCGCGCGGTTGCCCAGGAGCATGTTGATGTCGAGCCCTCGAGCGCTACCGGAGAGACGACGGCGACACCGCGGTGATTATGAAAGTGGTCCCGCCCGGACTGCGAAACCAGTAGCAGCGTGGTAGCATAGTAGTAGTACCACACCACGGTGGGCGCCAACTGTCGTGGTGTTCTCACGGGGGGCTTGCGAGTCGACAGATGCCACAAGGTCTTAGTGTGAGGGTAATACTGCTGCTGATAGGCCCGGGAGCGGGTATGCGAGTAGCACGCGGTGGTTTACCCACCTTCGGAGCTCTCCGGAGATAATACTCCTACTGCTGCATGTCTGAGTGTATCTGGTATATCTGGTACAGAGTGCTCCTAGAGCTATATCTGGGATCAGTCCCATGGGTATCTGACTTTGTATATGCCTATATGAGGCATGCTAGTGGCCGGCCATGCTCATGGCCGTGAGCATGTGTGTGCTCAAGCATGAGTGCATGTGAGAATGAGTCCCTCCCCTGGATGGATGGATGGATGTGTGTCCCTTTATATATGAGAGGGTAGCTTAGAGAGTAAGCTAGGTAGTGGGCATGAGTAAGGCATGGTGCATGTCGTCCTTGTCCCCTGGGTCACTTCATAAATAGTGCCAGGGGAGAAGTGACACTATACATGGCTGAGATGACACGTGAATAGTGCTCGGGTACGGCCGTCTCGTTGGTGTCTTGTCGGTGTCGGGTCGGGGTGCAGTCGGCAGCCGGCTGGTTGGCGCAGTCGGCAGCCGGCTGGTTGGCGCAGTCGGTAGCCGGACGGGAGCCGGCAGGAGCGGCCGGGCAGTCGGACTGAGGGGCTTTGCTAGCCCCGATGTCTTGAAATATCGTCTCACCGTCTTCGGGGTATCCGTGTCCAACTACTTCGACAATGACCAGGTAGCGTTAGCCGCCAAGTATTCTCAATAGGATTGTAAGCTAGATAGCGTGTTGGATGGTATAGAGGAGGAATATAGTCAGTGCAAGTGACTGTGTAATTCAATGGGCATAAGTAGCCCCCAGCTAGATTAAAATCATTTGTCATGGTGGACCTTTTCGCTTCAGCCCCCGGATCCTACAGTCCGGGGTGTGTCCGAATACCCACTCAGTTATACAAAACTGGGGTATGCGTGGAAACCAGGTGTAGGGGTCATAAGTGCTTGAACAGACAAGTACCCAACTAGTTATGTTATATTACATGGATAGTAAGAAACATCTTCCAGGGAGAATAGTTCCGTTAGGGGTTCCTTTCCCTGGGTACGCATGCGATGATGCACATGTCCGGACTGCGAATGATGGCGCAGGATAAAAGACTTATGGGGATTTACGTTGTAATAAACGAATACATCTTTTGTTCACCTATCGAATATTCTCTTAAGGAAACTAGCTTCGGGCTTCACCGAGTCTGAGGTACACATCCGGCTGAACCGGTAGTAACAATCGCAGAGGTTCTCCCCTTATGCCCTAGCCGAATTAACGGGAACATAGGGCATAAACACAAGAGCCAGGCAACCCAGCTTGGCCACATCTTAAGTCATATCGATGCATATAATGGTGAAGAAAAGGCACATATGGAAAGAGAAATGCATATGTGATGGGCGAAAAGCCGTTTAGATTATTTATTTTTAGCTTCCGTATAGGAAGCCCCCAGGCATTTCTTACACACATAGTGCGGTCGGAGTGATCCGGAAGTCCGTACTGTATTAAATACTTTGTGTGAAGAGGAAGAAGAAGTCGGGAAAGGAGAAGGGATGGAGCATAAATAAAAGGGAGGGAGTGAGGAGACGAACATTGAGTTTGGCGTTAGGCGTAGAATCTCCGGAGTCTGGCCGCGTTCCTGGGTTCGGCTCGAGCCTGTTATCAGATGCATTACGTAAGCGGTACGCTCCTCCGGTGAGAACTTCGTTTATGATAAAGGTACCTTCCCACTTGGGTTTGAGCTTGTCCTTCTTCTTCTCCGGTAGGGGTAGAACTAGTTCGCCAATATTGTAAGTTTTGGCCCGTACTTCTCTGCTTTGGTATCGTCGAGCCTGCTGTTGATAGAATGCGGAGCGGGCTTTTGAGACGTTGCGTTCCTCCTCCAGGGCATCCAAGTTATCCTGCCGATCTAGCTCGGCTTCCTTCTCTTCGTACATGCGTACGCATGGCGAATCATGTATTATGTCACAGGGTAGCACTGCTTCCGCGCCGTACACCATAAAAAATGGTGTATATCCGGTGGTGCGATTCGGCGTGGTCCACAGCCCCCAGAGTACGGAGTCGAGCTCCTCGACCTAGTGCGTATCTGACTCTGTCAAAGATCGCACTAGTCTGGGTTTGATGCCGCTCATGATGAGACCGTTTGCCCGTTCGACCTGGCCATTTGTTTGGGGATGGTAGACGGAAGCGTAGTCGAGCTTAATGCCCATTTTGCCGCACCAAGTTTTCACCTCATCGTCTGTGAAATTGGAGCCATTATCAGTGATGATGCTGTGGGGGACGCTGTATCAGTGTACGACCCCGGATATGAAGTCTATGACTGGTCCGGATTCAACCGTTTTGACTGGTTTGGCTTCTATCCATTTGGTGAACTTGTCCACCATGACCAATAAGTATTTTTTCTTATGGCTTCCCCCTTTAAGAGGTCTGACCATATCCAGCCCCAGACCGCGAAGGGCTAGGTTATGGGGATTGTTTGGAGAGCGGTAGGGGGCATATGACTCTGATTGGCGAAGAGCTGGCAACCGACGCAGTGTTGGACAAGGTCCTGTGCGTCTGCTCGGGCCGTCGGCCAATAGAAGCTTGTACGGAAAGCCCTGCTGACTAGTGCCCGAGCTGCGACGTGGTGCCCGCCCAGTCTGGCATGGATTTCAGCCAAGAGCTGCCGCCCTTCCTCCTCGGAGATGCATCTTTGGAGCACTCCGGTGGCACTTTTCTTGTAGAGTTCCCCTTCGTGGACTTTGTAAGCTTTAGAACGCCGGACAATGCAGCATGCTTCGTTTTGGTCTTCTAGGAGCTCCTACCTATTTAGGTAGGCCAAGAAAGGCTCAGTCCATGGGGCGACTACGACCATGATTTCGTGGGCCAAAGATGTTATTTCGGTGGCAGAGCCTCCGATTGTGTCTGATGGTTCGGAATCTGGGGTGTGTTCGGATCCGTGCTAGTATTGCCGAACTCCCCTTCCCATACTACGGATGGCTTGAACAACCTTTCCAGAAATATGTTAGGTGGGACAGGGTCGCGTTTAGCGCCGATACGGGTGAGAACGTCAGCCACGTGATTGTTTTCTCGAGCCACATGGTGGAATTCAAGCCCCTCGAACCGAGCTGACATTTTGAGGACGACATTACGGTAGGCCGCCATTTTCGGATCCTTGGCATCAAAGTCTTCGTTTATTTGTGATATTGCGAGGTTCGAATCCCCGCACACTTCCAGGCATTGAATGCCCATAGAGACTGCCATCCGAAGACCGTGCAATGGAGCCTCATATTCGGCTCCATTGTTGGAATCTGTGAATTATATTTGGAGGACGTACTGGACCGTGTCTTCGGTGGGAGACGTCAAGACTACACCTGCTCCCAATCCGGCCAGCATTTTGGAGTCGTCGAAGTGCATGATCCAGTTGGAATACGCGCCATACTCTTTAGGGAGTTCGGCTTCTGTCCATTCGGCGACAAAGTCAGCCAGTACTTGTGACTTGATGGCCCACCGTGGTTTGTATATTATGTCGAACGGAAGGAGCTCGATAGCTCATTTAGCAATCCGGCCCGTGGCGTCGCAGTTATTTATTATGCCATTGAGTGGTACTTCGGAGGCCACCGTAATCAAACACTCTTGAAAGTAGTGTCGCAGCTTCCGGGATGCCATGAAGACCGCGTATGCTATTTTTTGATAGTGTGGGTATCGGGATTTGCATGGGGTGAGGACTGTGGATATGTAATAAACCAACTTTTGGAGCGGGAATTTGTATCCATCCACCTCTCGTTCAACGACGAGCACTGCGCTTACAACTTGATGTGTGGCGGCTATGTACAGTAGCATGGGCTCGCCGATATTTGGCGTTGGTAGGACTGGATTACTGGCCAGTAAGGTCTTTATTTCATCGAGTCCAGCCACGGCTGCATCCGTCCACGCGAAGTGTTCGGTGCGCCGAAGGAGGCAGTAAAGAGGTAATGCCTTTCCTCCTAACCTGGAGATAAAGCGGCTCAAAGCGGCCACGCATCCAGCTAGTTTCTGGATGTGCTTGAGGTCTGTTGGTATATCCAACTACGATAGAGCTCGGATTTTTGCCGGATTCGCTTCAATTCCTCTATTGGAAACAATGAAGCCCAGCAGTTTCCCCGAGGGGACGCCGAAAACGCATTTTTCCGGATTCAACTTGATGTCGTATGTCCGGAGGTTATCGAATGTAAGCCTCAAGTCATCTATTAGGGTTTCTACGTGTCTTGTTTTTATGACCACGTCGTCCACATATGCCTCCACTATTTTGCCGATTTGTTTTTCCAGGCATGTTTGAATCATGCGTTGATAGGTTGCACCGGCATTCTTAAGCCCGAAAGGCATAGTGTTGAAGCAAAAAGGGCCATATGGCGTTATGAAAGCTGTTGCAGCTTGGTCAGACTCTGCCATCTTTATTTGATGGTATCCAGAGTATGCGTCAAGAAAACACAGCGAGTTGTGTCCAGCTGTGGCATCAATAATTTGATCGATGCGAGGGAGGGGAAAGGGATCCTTGGGACAAGCCTTGTTGATGTCTTTGAAGTCGACGCATAGGCGCCAGGATTTGTCCTTCTTTGGTACCATTACCAAATTTGCCAGCCAATCCGGATGTTTGATATCTCTGATGAATCCGGCCTCAAGTAGCTTGGCTAGCTCTTCCCCCATTGCTTGTCGTTTGGGTTCTGAAAATCGCCTTAGGGTCTGTTTGAAAGGTTTGTATCCCTTTAGTATGTTAAGGCCATGTTCGGCCAATCCGCGCGGGATGCCCGGCATGTCCGATGGGTGCCAGGCAAAAATGTCCCAATTCTGGCGTACAAAGTCTCATAGTGCGGCGTCCATTGCGGGGCTCAACTGCGTCCTGATGGAAGCTATCTTCATGGGGTCCGTTGGATGGACTTGGAATTTGACTATCTCGTCTGCGGGTTTAAATGAGGTGGACTTGGATCGCTTGTCGAGTATCACATCATCCCTATCCACGGTGGCCCGTAACGTTGTTAATTCTTCGGCTGCTAGGGCTTCGGATAATGCTTCCAGGGCTAGTGCTGCGGTTTTGTTTTCGGCGCGAAGTGCAACGTCCGGATCACTGGCTAGAGTGATGATTCCATTGGGCCCGGGCATTTTAAGCTTCATGTACCTATAATGGGGTATGGCTTGAAAGCTCGTAAACATGTCCCGCCCTAGAAGGGCGTGGTATCCTCTGCTAAAAGGAGCCACTTGGAATGTGATTTCTTCGGACCTGTAGTTCTCCGGGGTGCCGAATACCACATCGAGTGTGACTTTTCCCGCACACCGCGCTTCCCGACTAGGGATAATTCCCCTGAAGGTTGTGCCGCTTTGTTCAATGCGGTTTTTATCAATTTCCATCTTGTTGAGCGTTTCTTCATAGATAAAGTTTAATCCGCTCTCGTCGTCCATGAGTACTTTAGTGAGCCGGAAGCCGCCCACGATTGGGCTAAGGACCAGAGCGGCTGGTGCCTGGACGGTCTGGAATCGAGGTTCATCACTGGCATCAGAAGTTATAGCAGTGTTGTTCCAGGGGTTTCTTTTTGCCACATGGCAAATTTCTGCGGAGCTTCGATGAGCTCGCTTGTGCCTATTGTTTGAGGCGAAAGTCTCGAAGACTGTTAGTACCGTATTGTGCTCATTGGCGGGATGTTGTTCTGCTTTACGGCTTGCAAGAAGATCCTCGCCACTTTTTGCAACCTCACGGAGTATCCAACACGCCCTAAGGCTATGGGTTGGTGATGTGTCCGGAGCACTATGGAGTTTACATGGCCCATCGAGCCATTCTTCCAATACGGTTCCCCGCCCTGGGGTGTGCTTTGGTTTCTTGGGAATTGGATCAGCCGACTTATGAGAGTTCGCCCGTTTAGTTCGGACAAAGGTCTTGGTGAGAGCCATACTATCCCAAAATTCTGTTTGGGTTTTCCAGGCGCTTTCCATCGCACAGTACTTCTGTACTATGGTTGCCAAGTCCGTGAAGTGTACTATGTCACGGCGACTTATAGCATTAAGGAGTCCTTTGTCCGTGCAGTTTTTGCAGAAGAGTGAGACTACGTCCTCCTCGCGGCAGTCCTTGACCTTGTTAAGCGCAAGGAGGAATCTGGCCCAGTAGCGATGTACAGTCTCCTGGGGCTCTTGCCTGATGCAGGAGAGATGGTTCAAGTCCAGGTGGGTGTTGTTAGCTGAATCCGGATTCTGATCCGATCTAACACCTAGGGGCATGGGAGGTTCCGAGCCTGACAGTTCAGGATCCGGAGTGTTGCCCAATTTCTTCGGCCCAATCCCCGATTTTAAGTCCGGGACCCGGGTCATGTCTTCCTTTGAGCAGGTGTTCGGCTCAAGGAGTTCGGTGATCCGGACATAATTCGTCCTCAAAGTCGAGGGGCAATCCGTGTGTGGTTCCTCCACTACCGCTATCTCATGGGTGGTCGACGGGGATCTAATGTCCCTTCGGTCGGGTTTAAGCCCGATCGGTCATAGTCTGTAGCGACTCCCAGAGCGGCGATGCGATCCAAGAGCTCATAAAGGGAGGAGAGCTCCATCGGATCCATCTGTTCGGTCAGCTCCGAACTGACGCGAAGGTTATGCGTGATGACCCGAGAGGCCATCGTCGGCGCAACCGCCAATGGGGCAGCCATGATAAAGCTGCCAAGTCGGAGAGTTTGGCCTACGGCCAGTGCTCCCCCTGAGGTAATGTTGTCCTTGACGACGAGACGAACCATCGAGCCTTGTGGCGACAACACAGAGGAACTCTCAATGAAAGCACAAATGTCGGTGTCAAAACCGGCCGATCTCAGGTAGGGGGTCCCGATCTGTGCGTCTTAGGCTGATGATAACAGGACGCGAGGGACACAATGTTTACCCAGGTTCGGGCCCTCTCGATGGAGGTAAAACCCTACTTCCTGCTGGATTAATATTGAAGATATGAGTAGTACAAGAGTAGATCTACCACGAGATCGTAGAGGCTAAACCCTAGGAGCTAGCCTATGATGGTATGATTGTAATTGTGATCGGCCTTCTAAGGACCAACCTCTCCGGTTTATATAGATACCGGAGAGGGCTAGGGTTTACATGGAGTCGGTTACAAGGAAGGAAACACAATATCCGGATCGCCAAGCTTGCCTTCCACGCAAACGAGAGTCCCATTCGGACACGGGCCGAAGTCTTGAGTCTTGTATCTTCACGCTTCAATAGTCCGGACGATGTATACGGTATGGCTGTCCGGATACCCCCTAATCTAGGACTCCCTCACTCATGCCCTTCATCTTGCTGGTGTGGCAATCCTTCAAGATTTGCACTGCATTCGGTTCAGGTTATTTTTGGTCCGCACGGGCTTTCCTCTGTATTTGGAACAAGTCAATATAGATACAATAATATGGCACAGAAAAAAGAAGGAAGTAGCAGCTATTTACAAGAGCCTCGCAGTGTGCAATATAGCTATGAGATCCTGTTATCTGTTGGAATTTCACTTTAGAATGGTTGGTCTTGTTCTTCAAATAGTTAGCCTAGAAGAAGATACACTTGTAAGGCACATACATAAATACAATTCAATATGTGGTCGGATCAAATACATATAGCCTACCTGATACTTTGGATCAGATCAGTGTTTAACAAGGGCTGTACAGTCTTCATCTGTAATATATTCCACTGGAGATGTTTGGGCGATTTCATTGTTAGCCTTTCCCTCAAAGTGAGATTTTCTAAGGTGGTATCGATACTGTCACAGAGCAAACTAAAAATCATGAGTGCATGCTTGTTTAGTTGCATCATCTTTCGGATCCAACTTGGACCTCATCTGTTGAAAAAAGAATGTGAGTCTTATTAGGAGGAAACTAGAAAGTATGGGATAGAGCAAGACAATATTACTAATTGCAATGAATAACATTACTTACGGATAAATGGTCAAGGAAGGTGTTAAACTGGCTATTGTCTTTCTCATTCCTGTACTAGATCCACGTTGGGAGGATACGTGCATGACACCTAACGGCAACGGCCGCCTCTAATACTAACTTGGATGACTCTGTAGCATCACGTGGCCTTTTTAAACCTGCCTCAAAATGGATCTCCATTCTTCCTCCTTTAGATTTTGCTAATCTGTCAAGCATTATCCCTAATGTCTGTTTCCTCTTGCACCGTGGTGCTAGTTCAACAACGAATATGGAAAGTGTTAGTGTACATCAAACTGTGAGAGTACATATAAAGGAGCATGCAACTGCAACTTGACTCAGTCAGGTACCGTCTTGGTGTTGATGCTCATGAGGTTCATCTGATCTTGCCAAGTCCTGTTGTGTCAGTAGTGCTTCGGAAGTAGTGTTAGGTGTGAAGGCAGCTTGGGAACTGGCTAGTTCCGAAGCAAACGAACGAGTAATTCGTTGAGATGCTGGTACAGTTGAAGCGGATGATGTAGCTGGTGGAGCAGGTGATACTGTGTTTGTAGATTTAGCCGGTGGACTTGGACCTTCTACTGCACTATAAGTACCAGCAGAATATTGACGACAGATCCTTTTCCGTTTCACCCGACGAGCAACACCACTCCCTACTATATTGTTTTCTTTGCTCTTTTTTGACTTTGCCATGTCAAGCCGTACCCACAACACAAAAGAATAAAATCGCTCTTCAAAACTCATTGATGCATGATACAGACAAGCAATACTTTGATGTAAGACAACCGTACGAGGATGGAATATGTAAGAAAAACAGGACGGCGTGACATATTCACAGCTACGATGTGTAAACTAAGCAGAAGGATTTTCAAGAAAATAGAAGTAATGCAAGCTAGACACCACATGAAAGATGCAACCAATATTACTCTGCGAAGTTAAAAGTGTCTTGTCATAAGTGGCAATTCGAAAAATTAGAAGCAGTACACCATAGAAATCAATGCAAGATGCAACCACTATCAAACTGCCATGTTAAAAGCGTCCAATCATGAGTGACTGATGCGGGATACACAACATCAGTACTTTGATGTAAGAACATGGTATGATAGATAGATGCAGTGTATTCTAGACACAGAAAGCCATGTCATATGCACATGTACAACGTATAAACTCAGCAGGTGCAATTTAATCAAAATAGAAGAAATACATGCTAGACAACATATGCAACATGAAACCAATTATCACACTGTCAACTTAGAGCACGCACCTGCGATGGTGGAGTACGGGAGATGAACTCATCATGTAGACTTGAGACTTCAACTTCATTAGCAGTAGCAGTGGCAAATCTAGAGAGTCTTTGTTTGCGTCGGTGCGGAGGACCACCAACATCCCCTAACATACTATTTACCTTCCTACTTTCGGATATTGCCTTATGAAGTCAAAACCACAAGAAGATGAATAAAATTAGCTCTGCATAACTGGTTGATGCATGATACAGACGAACACTACTTTGATCTAAGGCAAGCGCAGGATACGAGGATGGAATATATACAAAGGAAGACAGCATTGCATATTCACACGTATGATAGGAGGATGGAATATGTATGAAAAAACAATATGCATAAGGCATTTTAACAAAATTAGAAGAAATGAAAGCTAGGCACCATATGAACATGCAACCAATATCACTCTATCAGGTAAAAAGTGTCTCGTCGTAAGTGCCATTTCAAGAAATTAGAAGCAGTACAAGCTAGAAGACAATGCAAGATACAACCTACATCACAGTCCCAAGTTAAATGTGTCTTATGGGTAAGTGATCGTTGCAGGTATAAGTTGTAAGCTACACAGATGCAATTCAACATAATTAGAGGCAATACAAACTAGACATTATACGGAAAACGCAACCACATAAAACAGTTCCAAGTTAGAGCAAGCACCTGTGATGGTGGAGTAGGGGAGATGTGCTCATCATGTACACGTATGTTCTAGAAACAGGAACAAGTGTCATATTCACAGGCATTATGTGTAAAGTAAGCAGATGCAATTAAACAAAGTTAGAAGCAATACAAGCTAGACATCATACGCAACATGCAACCACATATAATAGTGCCAAGTTAGAGCAAGCACCTGTGATGGTGGAGTAGGGGAGATGTGCTCATCATCTACACAACTACGTTGACTGTCCATCCTTGTGTTGTCTTGCGAATCTTGTTGGGACGATGGCGGCGTAGAATCTATAGAGACCCCCCTGTTTGAGTTGCTCCGAAGGACCACCATCAACCACTGTCGGACTAATTTCTTTCAGCTGTAATGATTTTGCATTGTGAAGTCAAACCGATAAGAAAAAGGAATAAAATTCGCTCTTCAGAACTCATTCATGCATGATACTGACGAACACTACTCGGATGAAAGGAAAACACATGTGCGAGGATTGAATATGTACGAAAATCAGGATGGCGTGACATATTTACACCTATGATGTGGTAACTAAGCGGAAGGCATTTCAACAAATTAGAAGCACTGCAAGCTAGACACCATATGAAAGATTCAACCAATATCACTCTGCCAAGTTCAAATTGTATGGCGTTTCAACAAATTAGAAGCAGTACATGCTAGAAATCATATGCAAGACACAACCAATATCACAGTGGCGACTGAAAGGTGCCTTATCATAAGTGACTAATGCGGGATATGCAAGAACAATAGTCTGATGTAAGAACATGGTGTGATCAGATATAGTATGTTCTAGAAACAGGAACACATGTCATATTCACAGGCATTATGTGTAAAGTAAGCAGATGCAATTCAACAAAGTTAGAAGCAATACAAGCTAGACATCATACGCAACATGCAACCACATATAATAGTGCCAACTTAGAGCAATCACCTATGATGGTGGAGTAGGGGAGATGTGCTCATCTTCTACACAACTACGTTGATTGTCTAGCCTTGCATTGTCCTGCGAATCTTGTTGGGAGGTTGGCAGAGTAGAATCTATAGAGAACCTCCGTTTCAGTTGCTCGGAAGGACCACCATCATCCAATGCCTTGCCAATTTCCTTTGGCTTTATTGATTTTGCATTGTGAGGTCAAACCGACAAGAAAATGGAATATAATTTGCTCTTCAGAACTCATTCATGCATGATACTGACGAACACTACTCTGATGAAAAGCAAAGTCATGATACAAGTATGGAATATGTACGAAAAACTGGACGGCTTGATATATTCACACCTATGATGTGGTAACTAAGTAGAAGGCACTTCAACAAATTAGAAGCACTACAAGCTAGACACCATATGGAAGGTGCAATCAATATCACTCTACCAAGTTAAAACTGTCTCGTCATAGGTGGCGTTCATCAAACTAGAAGCAATACAT
This sequence comes from Triticum dicoccoides, assembly GCF_002162155.2. Lineage (NCBI taxonomy): Eukaryota > Viridiplantae > Streptophyta > Magnoliopsida > Poales > Poaceae > Triticum > Triticum dicoccoides. Next base: position 322,576,528 of record NC_041381.1, read on the forward strand.
GATAGAAATCATATTCAAGACGCAAACCAATATCACACTGCCAACTTAAAGGTTTCCCATCATAAGTGACTGATGCAGGATACACAAAAAGAGTAGTTTCATGTAAGAACATGGTGTGATAGACAGATATAGTATGTACCAAAAACGGGAAAGCGTGTCATATTCACACGTATCATGTGTAAGCTAAGCAGATGCAATTTACACTAATTAGGAGCAATACAAGCTAGACACCATATGCAACATGCAACCATATATCACACTGCCAAGTTAGAGCAAGCACCTTGGATGGTGGAGTAGGGGAGCGGAGACTTGGACCATGTAATGCACTAGCAGTACAAGGAGAATCGGTACAGATGCTCCGTTTACATTGCTGCAGAGGACCACCATCATCGCCTTCCTTAGTCCTTTCCTTCCTCTTTCTTGATTTCGCCTGGTCAAGTCAAACCCACAAGAAAAAGGAATAAAATTTGCTCTTCAAAACTCATTGATGCATGATACTGACGAACACTACTTTCATGTAAGGCAGCTGCATGATAGGAGGATGGAATATGTATGAAAAACAGGATGCGGTGACATATTGACATGTATGATGTATAAAGTGTAAACTAAGCACAAGGTGTTTGAAGTTGTTGGAATCAATGCAAGCTAGAAACCATATGAAAGATGAAACCAATATCACTCTGCCAAATTAAAAGGGTGCCCTAACAAATGTATTTGACCAAATTAGAAGCAATACATGGCAATATGCTAGAAATAATATGCAATATGCAACGAATAAAGGTGACTCATCGTAAGTGATTGATGCAAGATACACAAGAAGAGTAGTTTCATGTAAGAACATGGTGTGATAGATAGATATAGTATGTACCAAAAACAGGAAAGCGTGTCATATTCACACGTATCATGTGTAAGCTAAGCAGATGCAGTTTACACTAATTAGGAGCAATACAAGCTAGACACCATATGCAACATGCAACCAGATATCACACTGCCAAGTTAGAGCAAGCACCTTGGATGGTGGAGTAGGGGAGCGGAGACTTGGACCATGTAATGCACTAGCAATACAAGGAGAATCGGTACAGATGCTCCGTTTACATTGTTGCAGAGGACCACCATCATAGACTTCCTTACTCATTTCCTTCCTCTTTCTTGATTTCGCCTTGTCAAGTCAAACCCACAAGAAAAAGGAATAAAATTTGCTCTTCAAAACTCATTGATGCATGATACTGACGAACACTACTTTCATGTAAGGCAGCCGCATGATAGGAGGACGGAATATGTATGAAAAACAGGATGTCGTGACATATTTACATGTATGATGTATAGAGTGTAAACTAAGCACAAGGTGTTTGAACTTGTTAGAATCAATGCAAGCTAGAAACCATATGAAAGATGAAACCAATATCACTCTGCCAAATTAAAAGGGTGCCCTAACAAATGTATTTGACCAAATTAGAAGCAATACATGGCAACATGCTAGAAATAATATGCAATATGCAACGAATAAAGGTGACTCATCGTAAGTGATTGATGCAGGATAGAGAAGAGAGGTAGTTTCATGTAAGAACAAGGTTAACACATAGATGTAGTGTGTACCAAAAATAGGAAGGCATGCCATATTCACATGTATAATGTGCAAACTAAGCGGATGCAATTTACCCTAATGAGAAGCATTACAAGCTAGACACCATATGCAACATGCAACCACATATGACACTTCGAAGTTAGAGTAAACACCTGTGATGGTGGTGTAGGGGAAGTGCGGTCTTCAAGTATAGAGCTAGGCTCAATATCTTCATTTAGGCTTGCTGTTTCTTGCGAATCATGTGGAGAGGATGAAACTGCATTCTTTATAAGAGTAGCATGTCTCATACTAACCCACAGGCGTGACTGTCTCATCATAAGCGATAGATGCAGGATACACAAGAACAATAGTTTGATGTAAGAACATGGTGTGATAGGCAGATGTAGTATGTACCAAAAATAGGAAGGCGTGTCATATTCACATGTACAATGTGTAATCTAAGGAGATGCAGTTTAACAAATTAGGAGCAATACACGCTAGGCACCATATGCAACATGCAACCAGATATCACACTGCCATGTTAGAGCAAGCACCTTGGGTTGTGTAGTAGGGGAGATGAGATTTGGAACTTGCACTGTGGTACGAGTAGCAGGAGAATCTGTAGAGATCATCTGTTTCAGTTGCTCCAGAGGACCACCATCATTCCGTGCCTTCGTCCTTTCAGATTTTGCCTTGTCAAGTAAACACACTAGAAAAAGGAATGAAATTCGCACTTCCAAATTCATTGATGCATGATACTGACGAACACAACTTTTATGTATGGAAACCACATTGTACGAGGATGGAATATGTATGAAAAACGCTAAGCAGAAGGCATTTAAACAAATTGGAAGCAAGCAATCTAGACACCATATGAACGACCCAAGAAAAATCACTCTACCAAGTTAGATGTGTCTCATTATAAGTGGCACTTCAACAAATTAGAGGCAATACATGTTTGAAATGATATGCAAGATGCAACCAATATTACACTGTTAACTTGAAGGTGTATCGTCAGAAGTGATTGATGAGGGATACACAAGAAAAGTAGTTTGATGTAAGAACATGGTTAATAGAAAGACGTAGTATGTACCAAAAACAGGAAGGCATGTCATATTCACAGGTATAATGTGTTAACTAAGAAAATGCAATTTACCATAATTAGAAGCATTACAAGGTAGACACCATATGCAACATGCAACCACATATCACACTGCCAAGTAAGAGAAAGCACCTGCGATGGTGGTGTGGGGGAATTGTGGTCATCAACTAGAGAGCTACGTTGACTATCTTCATTTAGCCTTGTTGTTTCTTGAGAATCATATGGGGAGGATGACATTGCACCCTTTAATCGAGTAGGGCGTCTCACAGTAACCCACTAGGGTGACTGTATCATCATAAGTGATTGATGAGGGATAGAAAAGAGCATTAGTTTGATGTATGAATATGGTTAATAGACATATGTAGTATGTATCAAAAATAGGAAGGCATGTCATTATCAAAGGTATAATGTGTAAAGTAAGCAGATGCAATTTAACCAAATTGGAAGCAATACAAGCTAGACAGCATATGAAACGTGCAACCACATTTGACAGCGCAAAATTAAAGCAAGCACCTGGGATGGTTGTGTGTGGCAATTGAGATCATCAAGTGCAGAGCTACGTTTACTGTCTCCAACTGCTGACACTGCACCCTTTAGAGCGTTGAAATGCTTAGTGCTTATCTTTGAATTACACTGGAGCGACTTCTGTCTTTTTTTTCTGCATTCATCAAAACTGTGTCAGAGTCTAAAATACCCATGCATAAAAAAACATAGTGTGAGTATGGGTGAACTGTGTGCACAATTAGTACAGTGTAAAGGTAGCAGATAGCATGTCGGTGAGAAAAATGACGGGAGACATATGATAGCTCTACAACATGCATGGCACACTAAATTACTACATGATTCTATGAAAATAATAGTCAACTGAAAACAAATGGGTTAGTCCATTTTTTCTGCACCGTCCGATGTACAAAGAATGGGCAGATCGCCTTCATCTACCTCCAGCCAGTCAGTGTTGACGATCTTCCTCAAAACGCCAGTGACCATCAACACAGTCCCCTTCCTCCGCCCTCCCCTCGACCTCACCACACCGTTGTGCTTGGCACCGCCCCCGGCCATCCACTCAAGGCCCGCCGACCTCCAGATCGGGCGGAAGCAGCTCCTGTGCCCCACACCCCTATGATAGACACCGATGCGCCGCTTCCTCGACAAACAGGTGGACTAGGTGCTCCGCGCGCCTAAGCGGGTGCTACTTCTTTTAATTGCGGTTTGACTGACCCTGGATTGAATCCAGGCGGGCTACTGACCTCTAGCAAAGGTGAAATAGTAAAGGGAGGAAACCTTGTGCATTTAGTATCAAGAAGAAGATGCAGTAAGAAGCGCTCAACTAGTTTCTTTTGTGGGATGAATATGGTGTGAGCAGAGACGTAAGATTTGCACGAATAAGGGAAGAGAAGTACCTCTTTCTGCTGGCAGTGCTGTGTCCTCCTTCTGTTTTCCAATGATTTTCTTGTTGCTCACTAGAAACGAGAAGTTGTGGAGGACGGTGGGGCCTTGGACGAACCCATGGACAAGTTGTTGAGTGTGGTGCGGTGGCCGTCTGTCCGCGGTGGGGTACCGGATCTGAGGGGGCGAATGACGGCGTAGCGGGAACAACTCCGGTGCGGTGGACGGTTGCGACAGTGGAGCGGCAGCAGTGAGGCGCAGGACGGTGTGGTCAGAGTGGTTCTGGTACGACACATGTCGGCGTCGGCGTCGCGGAGGCAGCTCTGCCTCAGCTTAAGCTGCTAAGTCCTTGAGGGTGTTGCGGTTGCGGTTGCATTGGATGACGATGTCGGGGTACCGGCTTTGGCGTGATGGAGGAGGGCATCGGTGGATTGGGCGCTATGGGGTGGAGGACGGAGGAGGCTGGGGTTTCGCGGCTGGTGGAGAGGGGGTTTTGGCGCCCATGGAGTATGAATGGGGAAACAGAGGGAGGGGGGAACTAAGGAGGAGCAATGTTTTGGTTTGGGACGCGCTTGTTTGAAATTTGGGGAAAGTTACAAACTTTGGCCCCATCTAAAATTTCAGACATATTAGGGGTTGGGGGTAGGACAGTAATCTGAGGTGTCCCAAATGTGGGCGGGATAGATTTCGGCCGAGCGCATGGGTTTTAGGCGCCCATGGAATATCATTGCTTCTCGGAGGCGGTCGAGACTCGCGCCTTGGTGAAGTTACAAACCTACCCCGGTTTAGACCTTTGGACATCGGGCCGATAGGCTACACGGGCCAGAGTCAGGACAGTAATTTCCTACCACCATCGCGCGATTTCGGGTGACTAGAGGCTTATTTGGCACTTCGTTCAATATTTGGGAGCAGAAGCATTAACGTTTTCGGTTCTCTTGAAATGAACTTTTAGGATTTGTCAAACTTCACAAATCTTTACTCTTGAAAATCCTAAAGCTACGATTATTTTGGAATGGAGGGGGTACATCTGAATATATATTATACACGAGTATATATTAAAAATATGCAACTTACCTCAGTTCATGCATGGTTCCAGATATTATCTCCTTGGTTGCAAAAAAAAGTTAGACATGCGTATGAATACATAGCATGTTCAAATGCACAACAAAGATTGATGCCCCCTTTTAGATCTGATTTACAAATGCCATTATCTCGGGTTCAAATAGATGAATGCATTTCCTATGAATTCGAATCTTCGAAACCCCCTTTATGTTGAATTCAACATGTATTCTATTTCATTGGTAGCAATTTGGAATGTATCCATGCAAGTGACAAATGTATAAAGTGCTTCACACTAACAACATGGAGTGCACTAATTAATGTTTATATATGAATTGCAAAAGCAATCCATTGCCTGTATTTCAAACCTCTCTCACTCTATGGATCGATAATATGAAATAAACACATGCACATTCTAGAATTCAATAGAGTATGGGTGTCTGATAGACCGAGTTTCGTCCATACGCAATTTGCAAAATTCATGATCTCATCCAAAAATAATAATGCCATTTATATTTTAATTTAATGCGTAGAACCGCCTTTTACACGTAGATGCACTATGCCTCGACCCGTTCTCACAAACGCGCTATATATATATATATATATATATATATATATATATATATATATATATATCTAATGCATAAGTGCACACACTTTATATGCATCGACATTTCTCTTTCACACATGCTCACAATCTCTCTCGGGGTGTCGGGGTGTCTCACGCACATGCTCTCTCTATATATCTCTCTCTCTCTTTCTGACTACTATGTACCACTCTTTTCACTAATCTCAGTTGGAAAACACTATTTCTCTCACATGCATATACACACACGCATGGTCTCTACTAGCCCTCTATACGCACACATATGTGCCTACGTGTCTCCCGCATGCACATTATCTTTAGGCCTCTCTCGCACACATTGCTCCCGACCCCCTAGACACACCTCTCTCTTAGTAGTTGGTAGATATGATTCCATCATATCATTCAGTAGGATATCCCTGACTGTTAGGCTGGATGGTAATACGAGGCAAAGTTTTACCCTAGTTCGGACCCTTGAAGTTGAGGAAAAAGCCTACTCTTGGTACTGTATATTAGTGATAGGGGTGTGTACAAAGTACACGTGAATACCAGGCATTGTGCGTGTGTGTATACTATCGACGAACTAGCCCCCAAGCTTCTATAACATACTCGAGGCCAACGGTTACAAATATATATAGTCGGCTTATCACCAGTCGGGATAGAGTCCTCCACGACTCTGGTAGTTTCGTGTTGTACGCCGAGTCCTGCACATGGGTCTTCATATATCGCTTCCCAGTCCAATCTATGTCACGCAGGATGGAACCGACCCACGAGTCCTCATGTTGACCCACCACAACTAGAAATGATGTGCTCACCACACAACACCCGCAATCGGCCACTAATAAAATAAGCATATACAATAGTACAATGTTATACATGAAAGTTAATTGCATGGTGCATCCAATAATATTTGTTCTGCATTGTGAATGTTTATATATTCTCCTAAAATAATAGTCACGGGAAAGAGAAACAAAGGGCATATCTCTCCTTGTCTCCACCGAACACCCCCTCTTTCTACACCACTTTCACGTACGCACACAAACTATCTCTCGGCCCTCTAAAATATGCATGCCCGCGACAGATTCACGCATGACGGTCACTGTATTTCAAGCTAAAGTACTATACGGTCACTGGACTTCAGAATATGCTCATTACAATCACCGTATACATTCTCATGGTGATCATACGGTATCTAGCTCACAATACGTCTCCGTATTTTCTTGATGACACTGACGGACTTTGCATTTGATGCTTGCTCCGTATTTTGTTGACGACACTTACGGTCATTGTATTTGAAGCGAAATCACGAGATGGTCACTGGACTTCAGAATAAGCTCATCACGGTCACCACATACATTTTATCATGCTAACCAACATGTGGCTGGATGGTTAGGAAGATAGTGGTTTCTCGATCCCACCAGGGTTAAAGTCCTGGTGCTCGCATTTATCCTGGGTTCATTTCAGTATTTTACGGCGATGTACGTTCAGTGGGAGGAGACGTTCCACTCGACTACGAGGCACCTATGGTGACTTCATAAAATCTCAAGATCATATGCTGGCTCACTCTTTCGAAGGTGCTCATAGGGGTAGGGTCTGCGTGTGTGCACTTATAGCGGTGAGGGCTTGCGCGTATATATGAGCCTTGCGTCTGTACCGTGTTAAAAAAATACATGTCATGATTATACGGTCACTGGCTCACCCATACAACTCCGTATTTTGTTGATGACACAATCAATTGACCAGTCAAAAGTTCCACGTGGCGCAACTAGTGTTGCACCATCTGGGCGCGTAACCGTGGGGCCCACCTGTCAGCCCGTATATGAAAGAAAGAAATGGTAGTTTGAGTCTGTACTGTGTTAATAAAATACATTTTAGGGAGATCATACGGTCACTGGCTCACCATACAACTCCGTAATTTGTTGATGACACGATATATTGACCAGTCAAACGGTCCACATTCCGCAGCGCACATTACCATGGGCCCCACCCGTCAGCGTGTATATGAAGGAAAAAATGGTAATAAATTAGTGGTTGGTGGGTATTCGAAGTCGTGAAACCTCTGGTTGGCAGTCGCCGGTGGTAGGGGGAGGGGGGTGATTGGGCGGTGGCGCGGGGATTGCCGGAGAAAAAGCTCGGCACCGCTGTAGAAGAAAGTGGATCAACCAAAGTAGACCTTGATCGAAAGGCACTACAAGGCGAACCAATAGAGTGTGGTGTAAGCGGTGAAGCAGAATAGGAATTGGGGGGCCTAGAGGGATGGCCGGTGAGGAGGCGGACCGGCGGTGGGGAGTGGTTTCGGGGCGGGCGGGGCGGCGTGGCGGCGTCGGCCGGCAGCGGGTGGCGGGGGCCGGCGGTTTGGCCGGTGGTGGCTGGCGGCTCAGGGGGGGGGGTGGAGTTTGAAGATAAACTGCAGGCCCTTAATTTTGTATCCAACGGCTGGAAAATCTAATGACCAGATATGAAAAAGTCAGTCGACTGACGTGTAGCCTCACCCCGCACGTACACATGCACACACGCAACACACACATGCATGCAGGCGTGCAACACCGACACGTATACAAAATGAACACACGCACGCATGCATGCATGCAACACTGACATGTACACATGCACTCACGAACACACGCATGTACACACACATGCATGCAACACTGAAATGTACCCTTGCACGCACGCAACGCTCGCGCGCCTGCTTGCACACAGCACCCGACACAAGACACGCGCTCAACCTCTACGTGCATGCACCCTTTGTTAAGGACATGGATTGTTACGGGTATTAATCAATCTTATCTGTGATAAGCAGAACATTGATGTTTTCCGCAGTCTTTATGAATCACAATGTGTCGAACGGGCTATCAACATAGTAGTATTATCTACATGAAATAGATGATGTCACACTCAATGAATAATCATCGGTTTATGAAATGCCCGCTTCTGACCGCCTTGGCCCACCAAAGTTCCTCTGTTGTGCACTGCCTATGTTGGGTCACTGACATGCAGGCCATGTACCGAAAGAGCCCACACGTCAGTGGAAGAACGATGCGCTGTCGTACGTCAGAGTCGAGGGCGCCACTCGATGCACGCCCGGTTGAACATGCCTCCTTGCCGCATTCAAACGCCTCCATGAAACCCGCCCGTGTGTAAGCCGAGAAACCCACTCTGGACACACGTCCGTTCATGACCGGGACAGAATTAAACGCAACGCCGGTCGAGCTCCTCCCGTCTGCTGTCTATTTAATCTCCTATTTAAATGAGGCCAAACGTCGGCCAAGAATCGCACACCTCCGTTGCTCCCCTATCTCCTCCTTCACCATTTTGTCCACTCTTACAATGGCTTATGAAGAGTAGTTATCCCGCATCCAAGATGGCTGGGTGGCCTGCCGAGCCCGCCGGATACGAGCTATGTAGCTCGCTGATCCACCTCCCTCCCCTCGCCCGACGGAGCCAATTGCCTCCCCAAGATGGTGCGTGGTTCAACAACTCGCCGCTCCAGGCCAGCTCGACGAGGAGCGGCGCACGGGCGTCGTTGCCTCCAGCCACGCCGCCGCCTCGTACCGTGTCTCCCGTTTCTGTGGCGAGACTCCCATGCCGGCGGCCGCGCCATGCAAGCAGAGATAGAAGCCGGGTGCACGGAGAGCGACGAGTCGGTGGCCAGCGCCTCCACGTCCGCCGCCATCATCGAGGAGAAGTACAACACGGGTGGCCACCGCCGCTTGGGTCCCATGAAGGCCACTTCGGAGACGATGCCGTCGTACACAGCAGGTGTCTTGCCGGATCCTTTTATTGCGAGGACCTTCCTCGACCCTGCATGGGCTCCACGGAAGCAGGGAAGCCCCCTTCGACCATCATCTTCGGCATCAGCCAATGATATCAGTTGGGAAGTGGGGAAGCGAGCCGTCCTTTTCGCTGAAGCATATACCTCCGGGGCTCCCGGCAGTACGTTGATCGTGCTGCCGGACATGAGGAACACAAATGGATTGGTGGGCGACCATTTAGGCCAGGTATTATATACCTGTGCTGTCCAGAACTAGCACCGCGTAGTTCATTTGAATGTAATGAAATCCGTCATGTTTGTATAAAAATCCGGTATTTTATATGATTTCCGTTGTTGTTTATATGAAATATCGCCGTGTTTGCATGAATTTCGTCCAGTTGGTTGAGTTGCTATCATAATGTGTGCGGCTACGGTTGGATGGCGTAATTTGCGGGTCGCCGGTCGGTCTGTGGGCGGCTCGAGCGGCGTGGTGGGACAAACAAACACAGCTCGTGCGAGCTCATCTCCAACGTGCGCGCCGGAGGATGTATGAGCACCAGAGCCATTCCTCGTTCATCGGTGGCAAAGGCACAGGTGGACAAAAGGGTTGCCAATACTTTGGCTACCCCGGGCAAGATCCAAATGGCCCCTCCCAGCAGATTAAAATCCCTCGTTCTCCATGGAATTTTGCCATGTGTTGTTTTCATGGACTAGCAAGATGCCCGTGCATTGCACGAAACATCAAGATGCATTATTTCATAAAACATCTCTTGTGATTGACCCATGCAGGAGTAATCCCATTTGTAAAATCTAATGATATCTCGAGAATTTTATCGGAAAAATGGTTTCTCAAGAATTTTATCAGATTCCATTTTTGTATACAAGGCCACAAACCCATATTACAGGTACCAAGGCAAAAATTAATGTCTTCTAAGTCAATGTTGCAAGCCACCTTGTTTCCTTATTTGCCGTGTAAATTAATATGTATTCTTCTCTTTCATGCACATCAAGCCAATGCTCACACTCCCGCATGCATGCAAGGGATAATTAATGTCCTCCTTTGCTAGTACTACGAGGCAAACACCATTAATATTTGCATCGATTAGTGTTAGTGGCCTTGTATATCTGCAAATTGTAATTTTTATAGTGGCCTTGTATATAAAAATGGAGGGAGAAAGATGAGAGATAAGGTGAGGAGGAGTGGGGCGTGGTGGTGACTGGTGGTCGGACTGGGCGGAGGCATGGGGATGGACGGCACATTATGTCTAGGTTTATATCTCTCTCACACACACACCCACGTAGGTGGTGGACGTGCACGAAGAGAAGAGGTGCATGCACGGCGCATGTACTCCCGTCTCTTTCCCAACCACACCCGTGCGGGTACACGGTGCAGCTCATTTCTGTATGAAAAGGCAGCCCATGTGGTAATTTGACACGTGTACTGGTTGTCCACTTGATGGAGGGAGGATCGTCTACCACGGGTGAACAAAAAAATTGTGACTTGACGCGTTATGGTTAAAAAGAGGCAAACAATGTGGGGCCTACCTTAGAGGCAAGGCTCTATACACTGGAGTACTTTTGATGTGTCCTGTCAACTCGCAGAACGAGGAGAAGCTTGCTTAGTACGCCGTCTCCCCCGCCCACGGGCGCGATGGCTCGCACGATGAGGTGAAGCTTGCTTACTAGTACTGTACGCCTTACGCCCGCTCCCTCGCCCACGCGCGCGGTGGCTCGCAGGACAAGGAGAAAATTTTACTACTCCCTCCATTTACTCCTCGTCCCTACCTTGGTTAGAGAGATTATCATATTGTTTGGATTGTATATGTCCTTTAGTACTCCCTCCATTTACTTATTCAAGGCCACTATAAAAAAATACATTTTGCATCTATACAAGGCCACAAATAGTAATCAAGATAAAAGTTACTACTCCCTCCTTTCAATTTTATGGCTCAATTTCAAAATCTCTCCAACGAAGGTAGACGGTGAGTGGTGGAATTAATTTCGTAGTTTGCACAAGTAATTAGTATGCTCGTTTTTCTCAAGAAGTTATGTTTACCGAGGCATTAATTAGAACAAATTCATGAAAGACCACTAAATTTCCATGAACTTTTACATGCATTGGTGAGTTTTCTCTTGACACTGCTTGCATCGGGTGATTTAACGCACCTCGAAATCCAACATGTGATGGTACTACTACTACTAGTAGAATTGAGACTTATAGAACGGAAAAACGATTTTTTTAGATGAGCCCTATAAACCCTAGTGGGTACGTACTCCATAAAATCAGATTTTCCCAAAACTAAGTCGCTCAACCTTTATTCGCTTGTTTCCCTTCCTGCCTCCTTGCCTCGAATAGACTATGCCAAACTCCCCTGCCTGCCGCCCAGGAAAAGACCCGCCCTTGCCTTTTTCTAGTCCGAGTTTGTATTGATGGACCGCGCGAATTAAAAAAAAACCAATCTGTGTCTTGTACACCTTCGTCGACGCTCGCTTTCATGAATTCTGTACTTCCTCTCGTGGACATGTGGGACATATAGCAACTAGGTTGACGTGTCAAGCACCAAATAACAGTGCAGAACAGCAGGGGGACACACCCCAGTCGTACCGCCCCAATAGTAGTAATGAGACGTCAAATCACAATGCCACACCTTCCCAGACGGACAAAGCAACCATTATTTCACACTCCGGTTCGCCATCATATCAAACCACGTAGTATTGCTTCTGCCTCAAGAGGGACACGCGCATCGCCTTGGTACATTATGACACGTGGGACCGCATGACAGGCCATGCTCCCCCACCGATCGCTCGGTAAAATCACCTCATTTTTACTACTTCCTCTGTATCGGTTTACATGGCATGCAGGTCGTTCTAGGTTGAGAATTTAACTGGCTATATATGTGATGAACATTATATGTTTAGAAACTACATCCGCTTAAGAATCCAATGATATACTTTTTGTGACATATTAACTCATATTTAGTTAGTCAAATGGATGACCTAGAACTACGTGCACGCCCTATAAATCGGGACGCCTAAAAAAACGAGACGGAGAGAGTAGTACAATACGTATCTTTTTAGATCAATATAGTCGGGATTCACCAAGGAGTAAAACCAAGTGGTAGGCTGCTCCTATCGTGTTGGTGTAGCAACTCAAGCAGGGTCAGTCCGCACATGAAATGGTGACACACTTAATAGGACCCCTTTGGCCAACATGTGGCTCATCCACCGTCTTGTTCCACGTGCGATGCACCAAATTACAGTTCAGAGCAGCGTTGGAATTGGAGGCACCCCGGTCGTAGCGCCACAGTAGTAGAAAATGAGCAACGAGGGGTCAAATCACAAAGCCCCACCTTTCCCGCATTAAGTTGGATGGATGAAGCAACCATCATTTCACTCTTGGGCGCAAGAGCATAAAGAAAAGAGAAAACCAATGATGCATGCGGAAGCTACCTAGGGCACCCTAGGGTAGGGGTTTCCACTACAGATCCTTTTTCTGAAAGCGCCTCTTGAGGGAGTCCTGGATTAAGGGGCCTCGGACAGCCGGACTAAATACATGGGCCGGACTGTTGGGCTATGAAGATACAAGACTGAAGACTTCTTCCCGTGTCCGGATGGGACTCTACTTGGCATGGAAGGCAAGCTTGGCGATTCAAATATGTAGATTCCTTTCTCTGTAACCGACCTTGTACAACCCTAGCCCCCTCCGGTGTCTACATAAACCGGAGGGTTTAGCCCGTAGGACACAATCATAATCCCATAGGCTAGACTTCTAGGGTTTAGCCATTACGATCTCGTGGTAGATCAACTCTTGTAATACTCATATTCATTAAGATCAATCAAGCAGTAAGTAGGGTATTACCTCCATAAAGAGGGACCGAACCTGGGTAAACATCGTGTCCCCCGTCTCCTGTTACCATCGACCTTAGACGCACAGCTCGGGACCCCCCACCCGAGATCCGCCGGTTTTGACATCGACATTGGTGCTTTCATTGAGAGTTCCGCTGCGTCGTCATCGAAAGGTTTGATGGCTCCTTCAATCATCTACAACAACGCAGTCCAGGGGGAGATTTTCCTCCCCGTACAGATCTTCATATTTGGCGGCATCGCACTACGGGCCAACTCGCTTGGCCATCTGGAGCAGATCGACAGCTACACCCCTGGCCATCAGGTCAGGTTTGGAAGCTTGAATTACATTGCCGATGTCCGTGGAGACTTGATCTTCGACGGATTCGAGCCCTTGCCAGCCGCTCCCCGCCGCCTTGATGAACATGACTTAGATCTGTCATCACGCCGCACTCAAGGGATAGCGCATGTACCCTCCCTGGACCTAGATCCTGAGGAGACCGTGTCGTTTGAGGACGGGAAGCTTAACCCCACCGCAAAAGCCGCAGACTTAGCAGTGATGGAGCCGCACACAGATCCAACCACGAGTGCGCCCTGTGTCATCGGAGCCCCGGGTACATCTCTAGCCATGGGTTCCGAACCGCGTACATCCGCGCCCATCAGATCTGATCGGGCGCCAATCCTTGAGTTCAGCTCCGCGGACGTCTTCTGGCACTCACCTTTTGGTGATGTGCTCCACTCATTAAAAGCCCTCTCTTTGTCTAGGGGCTCCAGCCGAACTATATCCGGCTTGAGGTGGAAGTTGATGACGGAGAATTTCGCTCCCCACCCACCACCCACTACATAGCCACTATCGAGGACTTAACCGACATGCTAGACTACGACTCCGAAGACATCGACGGTATGGACGACGATGCCGGAGAGGAGCAGGCACAAAAACCACCGCCCACGGGGCGCTGGACAGCCACCTCCTTGTATGACGTATACATGGTGGATACACCCAAAGAGAATGATGGCGAGAATGAAAATCCAGTCGAGGATAAGCCTCCCGAGATACAACCAAAGCGCCGGTGTCAGTGGCGCTGCTCTAAGCCACGCCGTGGTAAAAACAGCAATACCGTCACAGGAGAAAACAATACCCCGAACGATGCCGAAGACAATGAAGATCCCGTGGAGCCAACGTCCGAACAGGACGAACGGGAAGATGGGCAAGCCAACCCTAATGAACAGGCCATGAATGAAGACACTGAGAACAGTAACTATCTTCCGCTCTCCGAGGACGAGGAGAGCCTCGGCAATGAAGAATTTATCATGCCTGAGGAGCCCGTCGAACAGGAGTGCTTTAAGCGCCGGCTAATTGCCACTCCAAGGAGCCTGAAAAATAAGCAGCAGTAGCTTCAAGCTGAACAAGATCTGCTCAATGATAGATGGACTGATGTCCTGGCAGCCGAGGAATACGACCTCGAATGCCCAACCAAAAGTTACCCGAAGCGCAAATTGTTACCACAGTTCAATGACGAGGCACTGGAGCTAGTCCTACCAGTGCATAATGCGGCTGACCGGCCACCATGCGGCCGGGACAAGCAGCACCTCGAGCCGAACACCAGCCCGCACTACCTCGCTGTAAAAACAGACATACAACAGCTCGGGGATGCACATATGACCTACGGCATGACCTGGAGAACAGAGCAGGTCAGACCAGATCAATCTATGGATCGCGGGGGCGTGCCCCGATGTGCGACGGTCGCCATCCGACTGGACGTGACAAAAATAATCACGTCTGAGCTGAAAACCGCAGACGAACTCCATCGGAGCTACATCACGACTTGGCCTGATATAGAGGCACCGCACACCCCCTTTGCTTCACGGATGAAGTAATGGAACATGAATTTCCAGAAGGGTTTAAACCCGTGAACATCAAATCATATGATGGCACAATAGACCACGCGGTATGGATTGAGGATTTTCTTCTCCATATTGATATGGCCCATGGTGATGATCTTCACGCCATCAAATACCTCCTGCTCAAACTCAAGGGACCAGCCAGGTACTGGTTGAACAGTCTGCCCGAAAACTCTATTGGCAGCTGGGAGGACTTGGAGGACGCCTTCCTCGACAACTTTCAAGGCACATATATCTGACCTCCGGATGCCGATGACTTAAGTCACATAATTCAACAACCCAGAGAGTCAGCCAGGAAATTTCGGACTAGGTTCTTAACTAAAAAGAACCAGATCATCGACTTCCCGGATGCCGAAGCCCTAGCGGCCTTTAAACATAGCATCCGTGACGAATGGCTCACCCGACACCTCGGCCAAGAAAAGCCAAAGTCCATGGCAGCCCTCACGGCACTCATGACCCACTTTTGTGCGGGCGAAGATAGCTGGCTAGCCCATAGAAATAACAACACAAGCGAACCTAGCACTTCTGAAGCCAGAAACAGGAACGGCAAGCCCCAACGCAATAGACACAAGCGTCGAAACAACGGTGATAACATCGAAGACACGGCGATCAACGCCGGATTCTGCGGCTCTAAGTCCGGTCAGCCGAAAAAGCCATACAAAAGAAACAATCCGGGCCCGTCCAGTTTGGACCGCATACTCGATTGTCCATGTCAAATCCATGACACCCTCGATAAACCAGCCAATCACACCAACAGAGAGTGTTGGGTCTTCAAACAAGCCGGCAAATTAAATGCCGAGAACAAGGAGAAGGGGTCCCAAAGCGAGGACGATGATGAGGAGCCCTGGCCACCGAACAAAGTGGGACAGAAGAAGTCCCCCCCTCCAAGTTAAAACGGTGAACATGATATATGCTACCCATATCCCCAAGAGGGAGCGCAAGCGCGCACTCAGGGACGTCTACGCGATAGAGCCATTCGCCCCAAAGTTCATTCCATGGTCATCCTGCTCGATCACTTTTGATCGCAGGGATCATCCGACCAGTATCCGTCATGGCAGTTCAGCCGCGCTGGTCCTGGACCCAATTATTGACGGGTTCCATCTGACGCAAGTACTCATGGACAGTGGCAGCAGCCTAAACCTGCTTTATCAGGATACAATGCGCAAAATGGGCATTGATCCCTCAAGGATCAAACCCACCAAAACCACCATTAAAGGTGTCATACCAGGTGTAGAGGCTTGCTGTATGGGCTCAATCACACTGGAAGTGGTCTTCGGATCTCTAGATAATTTCCAAAGCAAAGAATTGATCTTTGATATAGTCCCATTCCGCAGTGGCTATCACGAACTGCTTGAACGACCCGCATTTGCTCGATTCAATGCGGTGCCACACTACGCCTATCTCAAGCTCAAGATGCCCGAATCACGAGGTGTTATAATAGTCAATGGAAACACAGAACGCTCCCTCCGCACTGAGGAGCACACCGCTGCCCTTGTAGCAGAAGTACAGAGCAACCTTTTTAGGCAGAGCCTTAATTCAACAGCCAAGGTTCCGAACACTCTCAAGCAAGTCCGAACTACCCTGCAGCAGGACAATTTAGCACGTCAAGAGCTTCACTAGCAATTTAGCCTCCGTCCCAGTCCCGACCAAGCGGCGACATTTGTACAACGCGTCACGCACTCAAAATACCATGGGCATGGACGGAGGCAAAGCTAGATCGTGGTCCACAATGCGGCTCAACCGCTCCTGGACCCGCATACCTTCACTTTTTCTTTTTCATTTCAGGTTTCTCTCTTCCCGAGGCCTTTCCCGGTGACCTGATCGACGGACCTATAGAGGGACGAATACACCAAGACGGCAAGGATCTCTGACGTATAAGGGAAATTCCAGGTGGTTTCTTTAAATAATCATTATACCTGTCTTGAGGACCCGCACACAGCTCTCCCTGGTTGGGGCATGTTAAATAGCCCTGGTGCCTATCGCATTATTTATACAAAATATGCTTTGACGTATTAATCAAACAACAATGGAAAACGGTTTGTGGCCCAATTTTAGTGGCATTAGCCTATTACCTTATTTTTCCTTTTTTCTTAATCTTTTTTGCAACCGTACACTATGGTACGTCCCAATTCGCCAGGGGCTTCACTGTGCCCCATACTACAGCAACAAAGTCCCAACACTTTTTATAGTACAGTTCGGCACCCCGAACTTATAGCATTATATGCATCGGCTCCGAATCATGTCTTTGGTCAATAGCTGGGTTGCCCGGCTCCTGTGGTTACTACTTTACGTTCCGCTATATCAGCTAGGGTAGTAAAGTAAGAACTACTGCGATTGTGTCCTGGTTCATCCGGATGAGCATCTTAGTAGAGAAAGCCGAAAACTGACTATCGTGATGAGGCGAGAGCCGGTCAGCTGTTCGAGAGGTTTCAAATCGTTAGCGATTTTTTCAGCATTATGCGAGGAATCGGTTTTTATCCGATCAGGTGTTTATAGCATCCCAAGTTCGGACTTCCGAACACTAGGGGCTGCGCCTAAATTTTTGTTGTCAAACTCCTATGGCTAAGTGAGGGTGATAAAGCCGTATAGTCCGATTGCCTTGTTCGTTGCGCTAAACACCTCCTTTAAGGACCAAACTCTGGAATAAAGAGTGTTTAGATTTATCCCGAACACCCCCGTAGCATCTACGTGGGGGCAGAAGCCTACGACTGGCCAACTCTCATATTTCCCAATACGGCCGCACAGGAGGTAAAATTTTCAATAACAAGCATTATATTACATAACGATCTTGTTTCATAGTACATGACAGGATAACATGAGTGTATTCATGGGAAAATGACATCCTTAGCACATCGTTCTGCCACAAGGCGGGATCCCTCCAGGACACTATCAAACTACAGTTCGGGTGTGCGGTGCTCCTTGCCCACAGGCGGTCCCTCGGTCATCAGCTTTGTGGCGTCCATCTTTGCCCAGTGCATCTTGGCACAAGCAAAGGCCATTCGCGCGCCTTCGATATAGACCGACCACTTGATGGCATCAAGCCGAGGGCAGGCACTGACAAGCCACTTTACGAGTCTGAAGTAGCTACTGGGAATGGCTCTGGCAGGCCATTGTCGGATTATTAAATCCTTCATGGCTAGTTTGGCCGCCCTATGCAGCTCGACCGACTGTTTCAGCTGATCGCTAAAGCGCACGGGATGTTCTGGTGTAAGGTATTGTGACCAAAATAGCGCCTCTGTGGAGCTCCCCTCTTCAGCTTGGAAAAACTCCACATCATCGGAAATGCTGCGCGACAGATCTGCAAACGCCCCTGGAGAACTCCAAATCCGGGTCAGTAATAGGAACCCTTTCTTCACATATTTGCTTTGCACAATAAAGGCCTTACTCGCCGCGATTTTTCTGGCCTCCTGGATTTCAAGGAGGGCGCCCTGGGCTTCAGCTCGGGCATCGTGTGCGTTTTGGCGGGCCTTGGTGAGCTCGGACTCTTGATCCTTAAAGTCGCGCAGGGAGAGAACCAAACCGTGAAGCTACCGCGGAAGAGTTGAAGATGTTGCAATACAATGCTCAAGCTTGTGATATCCTCTTCAACGGATTGTGCCCCGAAGAATTCAACAAAATCAGCCGTCTTGAGAATGCAAAGGAAATTTGGGATACTTTGATTGACATGCACGAAGGTACCGACTCCATCAAGGAATCCAAATTGGATGTGCTTCAAAGTCAACTTGACAAGTTCAAAATGAAGGATGGTGAAGGTGTCGCCGAGATGTACTCTAGGCTTGCTCTCATCACAAATGAGATTGCCGGCTTAGGAAGTGAAGAGATGACCGACAAATTCATCATCAAGAAGATCCTAAGAGCCTTGGATGGAAAATATGATACCATGTGCACATTGATCCAAATGATGCCCAATTACAAAGAACTCAAGCCAACGGAAGTCATTGGAAGAATTATTGCTCATGAGATGTCACTTAAGGATAAGGAGGAGCTCCACAACAAGTCAAGTGGTGCTTACAAAGCCTCATGTGAAGCTCCCACATCATCAAGTGAGAAACAAACCTTCAATGAAGAAGTGAGCCTAATGGTGAAGAACTTCAAAAAGTTCTACAAGAATATAAGCAAGGAAAGAAGCTCCAAGTCAAGGTCCTACAATGACAAAAGATCTTCTAGTCGTGAGCGTAATTGCTACAATTGTGGAAGACCCGGACACTATTCTGAGTGTACGGCTCCATACAAAAGAAGAGAAGATTCTCCAAAAAGAAGAAGTAGAAGAGAAGAATCACCATCAAGAGAAACAAGGAGTATAGATGATCGTTATGAATGAAGAACATCCCGGAGAAGCAAGGATTCGGAAAGGTAGGACAAGTCATCAAGGAGCTGCACAAAACAAATACATCAAGCTCATGTTGGTGAATGGGTATCCGGCTCCGACTCCGACAATCACTCCGAGAGAAGCTATCACTCCGACTCTGAATATACTCAAGATGAAGGTGTTGCCGGTCTAGCACTTGTGTCAACCAACTCCTACGACATATTTGATTCACCAAATGAAGGAATTGGAAGATGCTTCATGGCTAAAGGCCCAAAGGTAACACACCCCGAGTATGTTGATTTCAATAGTGATGAAGATGACTTGTTAGGTGATGATGATTTACTTGTTGACAACTCTAGTGATGAATACTATGATGAAACGTCAAATAATCATGCTAATCAAGATAAAACAAATGACAATGACAAGGAGAAGATTGAGATCCTAACTAAAGAACTAAACACTCTTAAGTTAGCTCATGAAACTATCTTAGGAGATCATCGAGAACTTTTAAGGACTCATGAGAAGTTACGCTTTGAAAAGCTCAACCTTGCACAAGAACATGAGTTTTTAAAAGCAATGAATGATGATCTTCGCAAGAAAAGTTCTTCTTACATTGCCAAGCGTTTACTCTTATCTACTTACATGCCTCAAGTCAAATCTAGTAACAAGAACAAGAAAGATTCTTCCTCTAGTAGTAACAATAAATATGCTAAATCCAATGTTGTTGCTGCAAGTAGCTCTCTTGATTCCACTAATGATTCTCTTAGCCAAGTTACACTTGAGCAAGAAAACAGCTTATTGAAGGGAATTATAGAGAAAGGTGTTTACAAGAGCCTCGCCGGAAGTAAGCAATTTGAGGAAATTGTACGCAAGCAAGGAAGGCACCGGAAGAACCAAGGTGTTGGTTTTGAACAAAATTTCAATGCCAATGGAGTTGAGTGGGAAGAAGATCAATACCACAAGACGAAGTTTGTTCCTCAACAAGAGAAGTATGATCCTACTTCTTTCAAAGGAACACAAGTTCAAGATGATCTTCCACCGCAAGACCACAAGCAAAAAGGCAAGGACAAGCATCAAGAGGAGATTGATGCATTTGAAGAAGCTCCTAAGGCCTTGGTCAAGTGGGTTCCCAAGACTACATCAAGTTCTACTTCATCGAGTACAACTACAACTCCAAGGATTCCCATCAAGATGATGTGGATCCCAAAGAAGAAGAACTAGAGAGTTATTGAGGGTGACTCCGCCAACATACTTCACTCTTCTTATTTTGGCGAGGAGAAGTGCAATCAACTTCCACATCTTGCACTAGTTCAAGGAGTCACAAACCCTCTTGTTGGTAAGACAAGGGACAAGGTAACCTAATGCTTTCATGGACATCATCTTGTGTGTGCGTCACTCTATGTCTATGGATATCCTTGTTTGTTCCTTGTGGGACTAACCAGCATAGGTATTGAAAGTGCAACTCACTCCAAAGGATTGCTCCAAATGATCTACATAAACATTGAGCACCCACATCTTCGACACCTACATGAAGTAATCATCGACAAAACCCAAGGTTAGTTCATCACTCTTAGGGGGGATCTAACATCTAGGGGGAGCTTTACTCCAAGAATTAAGCTAAATCAACTCTAATGGTGTGAACACAACAATGCTTTATGTAAAAGTGGTAACCCCACTTGTGCTTAAACAATGAGTATGACCTATGATCAAATGTTCTCATTTGACTCCTAAGTCAATATACTCATATATAGATGACCTAGTCATCGCTAATTGTTTGATAGATGCTAGAATTGTGTGTGCATGCTTTGTCACATATTTCATTTGCCATTTTATTGTGTGAGCATGTTGGTTGCATAATTTACTCATTCGAGGACATCCACTTGTAGTTCTGATTATTTGGTTTCTTTTCTTTTGCCAAGTGGATGGACAAGAATGCCTAAGAACCTTCTCTAGCCATCTATGCTTTTCTTGTCTCAAACTCTATTCATGCTATATCACAAAGTTTGATCAAGTGAGATTCGAACCACTCTGTGTGAGGAGCACTCGGAGTCCCCGATTCGTCATAGACTTAAACTTCCAAAACCTCTTTGTGCGTTTCAGTCTGACCAATTCATCCATTTTGGTCATACCGAGATCACTAGGTTGATATAGGTTTTCAATCTCGGTGCAACCGATTTGAACTTTTCGGTCACACCGAGTTGCGGTAACTACTTGCAGTTATGCATCTTGGTGCTACCAACTTGTTCCACTCAGTCACACTGACAGGGTCAGGCTATATATACCCCCGGGCCAAAATTTGGAAATTTTTCCGAAACTCTTCGCCCGCGCACATCCTGCTCTGCCTCTTCGGGTCTCCGGATCGTCCTCCTCGTCGCCAGCGACCTCCCGCCGCTGGTCTCCGTCGCCGTCAATGGGATTCTGCTCCACCATTGCCGCCATAGCAAGTCCATTGCTGCATTAGGGTATGGATTTGATCTTTGTGCTATTCTTAACTCCGATTCCTAGCACATTGCATTGCCATGATCTTGCCACGTTTGGAATCTTCCTATCCAGCAAAACTACTGTGTAGATTAGTGTTGGATTGAAAATTTAGGGTTAGGTTTCCGCCGAATTCATCTCGGACCGACCGAGTTGTAGAAATCAGTCTCACCGATTTGGCTCAGGCCATTGCACATGTGATTCTCGGTCTGACCGAGAATTGCAAATCGGTGTGATCGAGATCGATTCTTCGTGAAACCCTGGCAGCCTCGGTGCCACCGAACTGTGACTCGGTCTGACCGAGTTCACTAGTTTAGGTGCCCAAAGATGCTTCGGTATCACCGAGTTTACAAATCGGTAGCTCCGAAATGCTTTCTATGGAAAACTAAAACTAAGTTTTTGACTGAATTTTTTTTGCAAAAACTTTTGTGCTTTGTGATGCTCATCTACTCTGCCCCATCTACATCTATTCACAGGGTCTGCTGTCAGTGTTTGCATCATGTCAGATCAGAGTGACAGTCAGAACAAGTCTGAGGAGCAAGTTCATATGAGTGAGGGCACTAGTCCCTCCAGTACCTCAGATGATGGTAGCAGGAGCACACCCAGCAATTTGCCCAAGAGAGCCACCAGGGCAAGGAAGAAGAAAACCTCAGATTCTGAAGATGAGGACTATGTTGCTGTTGAGGATGAGGCCACCTCAAAGAAGAAGGTGCTGAAGAAGGAATATGGCACAACTGCATCCACTAAGCCAAGAATGAAAAATAAAGTTTCCTGCCAAAAGAATTCCAATGTCTAAGGCTAGAGCTTCTACTCAAGTAACTTTGGGATCTGAACCCAAAGAACCAGTTGTGGCTGAGAAGAAAAGGAAAGAAAGGGTCAAGAAGACAATGGCCAGAGTTGTTGGAAAGCCCTCAATGATGGAAGAAGAAGAGGAAGAGGTTGTTGCACCAGCACCTAAAGCTCAGAAGCTGATGGGAGATGCTATAAGATCAGGGGCTGCTCCATCTAAGCCCAAAGATGCTCCCAAGGGTGCTGCTCCTAAGCCCAAGTCTGCACCTAAGAGGAACACCAGAAGTATTCGAGCTGAAGAGAAGAACAAGGCCCCAGTGCCTGAGGCTGCTGAAGAAGATGAAGATTCACTTATTTTGAGAAAGTTGAAGCCCAAGATCCCTGATCATAATGATGCTCATCCAGTTGCAGAAATATGAAGCTTAGGAAGGATGCATGACTGAGACTCTGGAGACAGACTGATCCCTATGCTATCAGAAGAAGAACTCCAATGGACTACAGGTTCCACACTAAGGAACAACAAGATTTCTATGAAACAGTTTTGCTTGACAAGAAGCCCATAGTATGTGACATGAGATGGGTTGATTGGGAGTACATCAGGAAGAATGAAGAGCACTATCCAGGAGTGTATGACAGCTTCAATGCCTGTGGAGTAGATGGCTTTGTTGGCCAGAAGCTCACCAAGTGGAATGATGAGCTCATTATGCAGTTTTACTCCATAACTCACTTCTACCCAGATGGGAAGATTGTCTGGATGTCTGAAGGTACTAGGTAGCAATCAACAGTTGAAGAATGGGCCGAGTTGATAAATGCTCCAAAAGAGAATGAGGATGACTTGGATGTCTATGCCAAGAAGAAGAAAGACCACAACTCTATGGCTCACATGTACAGATAGATCCCAGATGCTGCATTAGAGACACATAAGTTTGGATCTGTACATTACCTGTTGTCAGGATTGCCTACTATCAACTGGATCTTAAGGCACACTTTGCTGCCCAAGTCAGGTGATCACAAGATGATCAGAGGCCATGCAATCAACCTGCTGCATATATTTGATGGCCTCAGAAATTCAAAGTCATGAGTCTGATTGTGGAAACAATCAAAAGGACTGCTGCTGATCAGAGGAGATCTTGTGGATATACCCCACACATTCAGGAGCTCATAAACTCCAAGATGGGCACATGCACATATCTTTTGGACATGGAGCACCTGCCCATCTACCCTAATTTTGAGAACACCACGTGATGGATGAAAATGAACCATCATCTCTGCAAGCACAAGAGAAGAAAGAGAAAGCAAGGGCTGAGAAAGCTGCAAAGATGCCAACTGCTGAAGAGGCATCTAAGATTTTCTTGAAGACCAAGCAAGAGCAGCTTGGCTACTTGATTGCCTCCACCTTTAGGATTGAGAGGGGCTTGGCCACCCTGACTCAAAACCAGGAGAGCTTGGAGAGAATCATAGAGCAGAAGTTTTATGCTCTTGATGTCAAAGTTACTGAGATCCAAACTGCAGTTGAGCAACTTCAGGAGGATGTGGAGGAGGAGAAGGGCATGTCTACCACAGATGCTTTTGCTAGAGTGCCTAGAGGACAGAGATCTACTGCAGTGCCTGTTCGAGACACCAGAGCTACATCATCTGCACTAGCTACCGTTTCAGTGCCACCAGCTCCAGCAGCCACTCCACCAGCTCCAGCTACATCAACAGAAGCTTTCATCCTTGGAGCCATCTCTACACCATCAGATGAAGACCAAGCCTGAGAGTCGTTTAGCACTTGCATTTTTTTGCGAACTTTTTGGTAACTTTTGCCAAAGGGGGAGAAAAATGTATAGATCATAGGCTTCAAGAGAGAGTGTTGCTTTTGATCTCTCTTATCTTTTTGGTGGTTGAACTTCGTTATTCGTGTGTTTGCTTGTTTGCTTGATACATTATGCCTTTTGTGAGTTTCTTGGATGATCATGTGTTTGATCATATGCTACCTTAATGCTTGTTGGATGACATTATCTCTTATATCCTCATATGATCATTCACTTTGCTTGGTGCTAAGTGTACGCATTTAATTATTATCATTTTGAGTGCTCCACCAAGATGTATGTGACATGAAGGAGTGACTCATGATCCTAACTCATTGTGCATTTGCAGTCCAAAGCAAATTCTAAATAATGCACAAATTTAGGGGGAGATCTTACTTATCACATACTTCTCAAAGAGACAATGTTTTTCAATCTTATTGTCATTTGTCGAAACTTTGATCTATATGTTGTCATCAATTACCAAAAAGGGGGAGATTGAAAGTGCAACTATCCCTGGGTGGTTTTGGTAATTCCTAACAACATATAGCTCATTGAGCTAATGCTATTTCAAGATAAATATTTCAGGAAAGCTCAATGATTGGCATGGCATGGATGAGAAAAGTGGATCCCTCAAAATGCTAAGGACAAAAGGATTGGCTCAAGCTCAAAGCACAAGAATCTACATTTTCTATTTTAGTGATCCAAGATCACATTGAGTCTATAGGAAAAGCCAATACTATCAAGGAGGGATGAGGTGTTGCTTAATGAGGCTCTTGCTCAAAATGCTTAGTGATATGCTGAAAAGCCCTCAACTACTTTCTCACATCCACATATAACCCAAACCAGAAGTCAAACTCGGCCCCACCGATTCTTTCTATCCGGCGCCACCGAGTTCAGATGTCATAGCCACTGCCACAAACCCTAGTCTTTTCGGTCTCACCAATAGGGATCTCGGTCTCACCGAGATGGGATTGTAATCTCTTTGTTTCCCTTCGTAACATTTTGGTCCAACCGAGATGAGCGATCGGTCCCACCGAGATTGCAATGCAAACTCTCTGTTTCCCTTTCGTAACATTTCTGTCCAACCGAGATGAGCGAATCGGTCCCACCGAGCTTGCCTGACCAACTCTCTGGTTAGCTTATTACCAAAATCAGTCCCATCGAGTTTGTGTAATCGGCCTCACCGAGATTACGTTATGCCCTAACCCTAACCATATCGGTCCCACCGAGTTGACATGTCGGTCCCACCGAAAATACTAACGGTCACATTATTTGCTGAATCGGTCCGTCCGAGTTTCACAATTCGGTCCCACCGAGATTGGTAAGTTGTGTGTAACGGTTAGATTTTGTGTGGAGGCTATATATACCCCTCCACCCACTCTTCATTCGTGGAGAGAGCCATCAGAACATGCCTACACTTCCAACATACATTTTCTGAGAGAGAACCACCTACACTTGTGTTGAGGTCAAGATATTCCATTCCTACCATATGAATCTTGATCTCTAGTGTCGGTGTTCTGGGAACGGGGGTCCCCAGACTTGCCTGCCTGCGGCCTGCGGCGTGGCTCAAGTGGTGGCCCAGTACGGCCCATCTTGATCAACTCAAGCTCAAGACCCTCCCGAGGGGCCAAGCCTCGTGGGGCGGACGACGAAGGGCTTCCTCAGGAGCGGCCTCACCAGGCAGGCTGGCGAGGAGGCAGAGAGATCAAGGCAGGGTACCTCACGAGGTGCTCGTGACGCAAGTCGTGAAGATCGAGACCAGGCGGGTGCCAGGCGGGCGCCGGCCTGTGCAGTGTCCTTGTTTCCTCTTTGGTGCAAAGGGGGCAAGTGCAGGCGCAGAGTACCGAGGCATCAGGCAAAGGTTACCATTTTAGTGCAACAAGACCAAGACCAGCAGAACGACAGGACGAAGGTCACCGTGGAGCCCAAGACGGCGTCATCGCTAGTGGCTTTGGCAGCCGAAGACCAACTTTAGTCAGGATAACTTGTACTAGATGTCCCCCTTCAAAATGGCCGTTGTTGGGTCCCTTCCCGCTCGATATTTGGGAAGAGGACCAGGACCTCTATATATAGAGCTAGCCACCACATAGTAGATCATCTCATCTAGAGGCGGGAAGATCCATCCCAAGTAGAACACCACACCATCTCAAGAACACCTCTCGCAAGGCTGTTCTTCCCCTGCACTGTTCATCATCAGCCCCTGAGGCAACCCACCACACCACACACTGAATTAGGGTGTTACACCACGACGGTGGCCCGAACCAGTATAAACTTCGTGTCCCTTGTGTTGTTCATCGTTTAGCTTAGATTCGTAGCGAGGCGTTGGGACGTGGATCGGTAGGGGAAAGATCTTCGCGCGCACCCTAGAGTTTGAACCTTAAGGGTTTCCCGGAACCCGATATCCGACATTTGGCGCGCCGGTTAGGGGTGCACCGGAATCTGTCTTCCGCCATCCCGCGTTCTATAGTTCGTCGCATCCATGGCTAACGCTCGTCGAGCTCGTGCCGAGCATCGGGCTGCTCTCGCCACCCGCGTCGCCCAGAAGGCTCCTGTCGGTGGGCCTCCCCGTCGTTCTCCGTCTCCTGCCGCCAACACCGCCACCGGCCCGGCGGGGAACGAGCAGCAGGCGTCGTTGCTGCATCCCTCGGTGCGGTGGGAAGGCCGCACCGCCACTCCGTCGCTGACTCCAGCTGGTTCGTCGTCGCACACCCGTCGCGCTCCCACGGACGCACATGCCGCGTTGCTCTTGGCACGCGAGCTCTTGCACTACAACCCCGTCGACGACCTCTACGATGAGTGGCTCGCTCGCATCACCGAGATCGTCAGCGCCGCAGGGGGCTCTCCTCCGCCGTCCCTCTCATTGCCTCGCCCTCCATCTTGTGTTGGTGATGCAGCTCAGGAGGTGCCTCCGCCACCTCCTCCCCAAAAAGGCGCCCTGGCTCCAAGGCACACGGCCCCTGGACGAAACCCACCGCGTCCAGCGCCCGCGCGACAAGGAAGGAGCTATCAAGAAATCCCTTGTCCTCAAGAAGGTGCTCGCGTGCTCCCTGCTCCATCACATCATGACCGCGTCCCTGCACCAGCACGTCAAGACCCCGCGCTGCCCCTGGCGGCGGCACGCGGGAATCCCCAGGAGCAAGCCCCGCGCTGCAAAGGGCTCTGGTGGCCACCAAAGGCTGCCGCGCCTTCACCACCGAGCTACGCAGTGTCGCCTGTCTTGGCAAGTTCAAGCTGGATCTGCCTCCTCGCTACGACGGCACTACCGACCCCGCGGAGTTCCTGCAGCTCTACGAGCTGGGCATCGAAGCGGCCAATGAAGACGAGAAGGTCATGGAGAATTGGTTTCCCATGGTTCTCAAGGATGGTGCCCGCACCTGGCTCCTGAACTTGCCTCCCGGCACGATCTCCTCCTGGGAAGAGATGCACACCCGCTTCATCGCCAACTTCCATGACACTCGCGACCGTCCTCCGGTCGTGGGTGACCTGCGCCACATCAAGCAGCAACCAGGAGAGACCCTATAGGAGTACATCCAGCGCTTCAACAGCGCTCGCCTCAAGATTCCCAAGGTGACTGAGGAGGCCATCATCTCAGCATTCTCTGATGGCGTCCGCAACGTCAAGATGAAGGAGGAGCTGGCAATCCACGAGGACCTGTGCACATCTCTGGAGCTGTTCAACCTGGCGACCAAGTGTGCAAGGGCTGAGGAGTGGCAGCTCTCCCTTCTCGAGCTCCCAGCTGCTGACCCAGAAGAGAAGAAAGCCAAGGCCAAGGATGTGAAGCACAAAGGAGCAGCCATGCTCGCAGCAGAGCCAGACATGAAGCGCGACAGGGACCAGCTGGAGTCGTCCAAGGGCAGTCGGTACTGCATGTACCATGACCTCCACACCCACAATACCAACGAATGACAAGAGCTCAGGGCCGTGCGAGAAGGACGTATTGGTCGATGCTACGTCTTGAGCTTGCGTTGGTTTTCCTCAAAGAGGATAGGGTGATGTAGCAAAGTGTAGCGTAAGTATTTCCCTCAGTTTTGAGAACCAAGGTATCAATTGAAAGTGCGTTATGTCGACTAGAGGGGGGGGGTGAATAGGCGATTTTTATGAATTCTTCACTGAGGAATTTGCAGGTGAGGAAATTCCTTAGCGAAGAACTATTAGCAGAGGAATAAGTACTCAGAAGTAAGCATAACAGAATACAAGCATGGTCATCATGATGAAATGAAGACTAGCACAGAGTACAGAAAGCGTAATCACAGGATAACACAAGATGAAGACAAACAGACTGAAGAAATTGAGCTGAGGAAATTGAGAAAGTCTTCAGTCAAAGTCTTCAAACACAAATATGAACAAACATTCAACACAGTAATGAGGAAATGAAAGGGTTGAGGAAATAGAACCAATTAGGTTGGTGAAGACAATGATTTGGTAGACCAGTTCCAACTGCTGTCTCAGTTGTACGTCTGGTTGGAGCGGCTGAGTATTTAAACTCGAGGACACACAGTCCCGGACACCCAGTCGCTGAGCACGCAGCTCAGGACACCCAGTCCTCACCATATTCTCCTTGAACTAAGGTCACACAGACCTCGTCCAATCACTCGTGGTAAGTCTTCAGGCGACTTCCAAACCTTCACAGACTTGGTCACTCGGCAATCCACAATTCCTCTTGGATGCTCTAGACCTTGACGCCTAACCGTCTGGAAGAAGCACAGTCTTCAAAGGTAACAAGCGTCGGATCCACGCAGGATCAATTTCTTCAGTGATGCTCAATCACTTTGGGTTTGTAGGGGTTTGGTTTTGCGTTTTCCTCACTCGATGATTTTCACTCAAAGTCCTCGAAGGATGGGTTGCTCTCAAATGACAAGTGTCAAGTTCTCTCGGAGCAGCCAACCAGCTAGTGGTTGTAGGGGGCGGCTATTTATAGCCCAGGGAGCAGCCTGACATGATAAGACATAAATGCCCTTCAATGATATGACCGTTAGGTGGATAAGATATTTTGGGACGGCTGGCGTGCAGCACAGCAACGGTCAGAAATTTGACTCTCAAATTCCTCAGGGCTATCATGTTCCTCACTGTGTAGGTAATTCGCACTGACGAATTCCTAACTCCTCAATCAGAACAAATTCATCAGCGACCAGAAGAACTTCGTCTCTGTCACTGAAGAAAGTGACTGAACTGTATGAGATTTCCAAAGGCTTCACTCGAAGGGATTGGTAGGTGTAGGATTTTGAGTTGAGCATCACATGGAAATTTTTCCTTAGTA
The DNA here is from genome assembly GCF_002162155.2 of Triticum dicoccoides. Classification (NCBI taxonomy): domain Eukaryota; kingdom Viridiplantae; phylum Streptophyta; class Magnoliopsida; order Poales; family Poaceae; genus Triticum; species Triticum dicoccoides. The sequence continues at coordinate 322,606,344 of NC_041381.1, forward strand.
TTTCCTCGACCCCCTTTAACAGTACGGTGTTTCCTATGACTCAAGAAAGAGAAAATGAAACTACGAAAACAAAAGTCTTCACGCTTCATGTTCCACAAATGAATACCAAGTCTTCAAGGTCACACCAATTTCTTCACTTTCAAAGTCTTCAGAAAGTCTTCAGAATATCAAAGTCTTCAGTTGAAGAACTTCATTTTTAGGGGTCGACTTTCTCTGTCAATATCAAACTCCTCATAGACTTATAGACCTGTGTATACTCACAAACGCATTAGTCCCTTAACCTATAAGTCTTCAATACACCAAAATCACTAAGGGGCACTAGATGCACTTACAATCTCCCCCTTTTTGGTGATTGATGACAACATAGGTTAAGTTTTCAACGGGGATAAACATATGAAGTGTATACACTGATATTGAGGAATTTGATTACAAGATATAGAAGAACTCCCCCTGAAGATGTGCATAGTGAGGAATTTGCTTTTGAGGCAATGCACATTTGAAGAGTTGAATCATGGAGATCTCCCCCTATATCTTGTAATTCATGCATTTGATATATAATATGAAGAATTTGAAATGCATGATGAAATATGGTGCCTGATGAGATTCAGCATGCGTGCAATGTCATTAACAAGGAATAAGCATGCAAAGCATAATGCAACAAAAGTATCAGCGCACCATCGGGTTTAAGATTACAACTCGATCCAAATAAAAGTTTCAGAAGAACGAGGGTTGTAACTTAAAAAAATGCCCTTAATATAGACCCGCTTGAAGACTAACTCAGATTTCTCCCCCTTTGTCATCAAATGACCAAAAGGATTGAAACTGAGGACTAACGCCCCTGAAGAATTTCAAGTCGACGGAGGAGCGCCAGCGTTGTCGGGGTTGTTTGTTGTAGCAGGGCCTGCCGGAGTGTCGTCCAAATCTGCATACTCATGAGTGTCACGCGATGAAGAATAAGAGTTGGCCACCAGTGGAGGAATTTTGACCCTCTTGAATTTCTTCGGAGGAGGTGCAGACCAGTCAAATTCTTCCTTGAGACCCATAGTCTTCAGTTCTTCAGCGCTATGGACATGAGTGAGGACAGCCCAGGTGCGGTTGAAGGTTTCATGAAGGTAGTATTGGTTCTTCTTCACTGCATTGTGTGTTGAGGTCATATTGTGAAGAAGTGCACCAAACTGACGCTTTACCCATTTGTGATTGCGATCAACCTTCTGATGAAGACTGAGGAGTAACTCACGGTCAGTCATCACCCTGGGTGCTGTGGCTTGAGGATTTTGCTTGGCTGAGGCATTTGCGGCAGAGTCATGTGTGGCAGAATCGTCATTGGTAGAGTAAGATGCAGCCTTGCGAAATTGACCATCCAATGGATGAATGCCTTCATCGATCACAGCAACGGCCTTGCCTTTATCATCAGCTGATGAAACTGTCTGTTTGAGGACTTCAATGGGAGGCAAGTAGCTACCGTGGTTCAGAGTGTCAGCTTTGTAATTCAGTGAAGATCTTGCCCTGATGAATCTCATAATCCAAGGAGCATAGGGCTTCAGCTCGAATGGTGACATAGCAATATTGGCCAGAGTCCTCATGAAGAAATCATGGAAGTTGACGGGAACGCCATGAATGATGTTGAAAAGCATATTCTTCATGATGCCAACGACTTCTTCATCATTTGAGTCGTGGCCTTTGATGGGACTCATTGTCTTCGTCAGAATTCGATAGACAGTCTGAGGCACATAGAGTAATTCCTTGACGAGGAATTTGGTTCGTGGGGCCTGCCTTGGCTTCAAAGGCTTCATCAACACTTGCATATAGTGATTTGAAAGTTCTGGTTCGTTGTAGATACAACGAGCACCATCAAGTGGAGGACTGAGTGGTAGAGCACGAAGCAATTCAGTTGATGGTGCCTTGTAGTGAGTATTTTCAGACATCCAGGCTAATACCCATGAGTTCACGTCTTCAGCGTCTCCGGTGATGTGCAGAGTTGCATAGAATTGAAGAATGAGTTCTTCATTCCAGTCACAGATATCAGTGCAGAAATTTAGAAGTCCTGCGTCGTGAATAACACTGAGGACTGGCTCAAAGCCGGGCAGAGACTCCATGTCCACATGAGGGATATGTGCGTGATCGAAGACTTTGTCTTTGTTGAAGAGCACTGAGGAATAGAAATTGGCTTGGCTGGCAGTCCAGAAACGCCTCTTCCTTATGCGAGAAGAATCATATGGATTATAATCAGTGAAGAATACGTGCTCAGCAAAGAAATCTTCAGCCTTGAACTTCTGGACTGCCAAAGGTCCTTTGATGGCATGGAGGAAATCGGAACAGCATCAACAAGGTCCTTTGATGGCATGGAGGAAATCGGAACAACATCAATTGGATTTTCGAGTGAGCTGGTCATTGGCTTCATTTTCTTCGCAGCCGAAGAGTTTGATGCAGCTGATGCCTTCCTTTTCTTCACTGCAGCTCGCTCTGCAGCCTTGGTCTTCTTCACATCAGAAGCAGATGGAAGAATTGGAGTTGGTGTGGGCGCGGGAGGAGCTGAGGAATCTGGTTCATTTTCTTCAGGCGCAACTGATGCAGTTGCTCCGATCTCTTCAGTTTCTTCAGGCGCACCACTAGTGGATGCCCTGGCAATTTCTTCAGCGACTGGAATTTCTTCACCAGCCCTAGAACGAGCATGTTCTTCAGCAGGCTGAAAGTCATCAGCGGTGCTGGCATGTTCTTCAGCAGGCTGAGCAGAGTCTGCAGCCTGAAGATTTTCTTGTTGCGATGGGGCTGCAACATTTGTGAATTTCTTCGTCAGATTGACGAATCTTACTTTAGCTCCTTGCCAATCAGCATAGTAGGCATCAAAGTCTTTGCTGAGGGCTTGAATTTCAGACTGAGCCTGGAGAAGTTCCTCAGGTGTCATTCTGACAACGTTTTCTTCAGGAGCTTCTCCTTTCTGTATTGAGCTTTCCTAATCTCTCTTGCCTTTTCAAACTTCCATTTCTCTTCAGTGATGAAATGGGTCAGCATGTGACTTTGACCAGGGTCAGATGAAAATCAGGCATAGGGGTGTTAGGATCCTTGTGCCAGAGATCAATGTAATCGAGGATTTTTCTCAGATCCAAAAGCAGTGGCACAGATGTGCCTTTGGCTCTAGCAGCCTTCACCTGTCTGTCTCTGATGATTTCTGCAAGTTCATCATCAGAAGCTTCATCATCAGAAGGCACATGGAATGCGACTTGTTTCTTCTTTGGACTTGGCCGAGGACCTCGTCCAGCTGTTGCTTTGGTCTTCAACAGTGTAGGGCCTGATGAGGAAATTGGTGCAGCTGAGGAACTTGCTGAAACACCAGAGGCAATCGAGAAACCAGCAGTCCTTTGACATGTAGCCAGATGCACAGGAGCTGAGGACTTTGAAGGAGCTGTTGAGGACTTTGGTGGAGCTGTAGCAGTGTGAGGAATTTGCCGTGAGGGCACTGTTGGTGAAGCACTTGGCTTACGAGCAGGCTTCTTTGGCATGGATTTCCTCAGTTTGACCGAGGCCTCACTAGCAGTAGCAGTGGCAGAATCCTCATTGAATTTCTTCACTGCCTCCTTGGCTTGTCTTACCAATTTAGCTTGGCGCTTAGCCCATTCTTCAGGAAAGTCCTCACCACGTTTGATGCTTGTGGGGTCAGCTACTTGGCCAGGTACCAATGGAGCTCTTGGGCATGGAGGATTGAGGGCGAATTTCCTCATGTACTTTGGAGTCACATATCGGTACTCCCTCCATTCTCGTGCCCATCTCCTTTCAATCTTCTGAATGTGCACCTTGCGCTGATTTTTGTTTTCTTTGCCAAATTTTGCTTCATCAGGTGTGCAATAGTCAGCATAAATTTCCTCAGGGATTTCAAACACAGTCATAACCTCAGGTTTCTTTCCTCCTTTCTGCGGCTTCTTACCGTCTGCCGTATTCTTCAGTTGAGGAATTTGAACAATCGAGTTTTCTGAAGAAGTATGCAGTTTTTCTTCGAGGAACGCTGCAAATGAGTTAAGTTGATGAGAACCTAGTGATTCAGCAGCATCCATGAGTACCTGTGAACGGAGTACAGGTGCGAGGAATTCGGAGAGGTCATATGCGTTCTGAGGAGGTTTTTTGAAAAGAACAAGTTTTGAGGAATTTGACCAGATGAACCTTGAGGAATTTCACTAAGCATTCTTGTCTTAGGTTCCAGAGTTGTACAGATCGAAGATCCACACAATTAGGGAATCTTGAAGAAAATGATTGCTTAGAGAAACAGTTCAAGATCATATGATGTGTGGTGTTCATATGTGTGAAGATTTGAAGAATAAACACCTTTGAAGATTTTTAGGAAAGTTTGAGAATCAAAGTGAGTAATAAAAGTGACTTTTAATTACCCGAAGTGAAGAACACGACGAACTGAGAAGAACAGATGTGAAGCTCGTCAGGTTAGATCTCCCACGCCCTAACTTGGCAGAGGAAGACAGCTACGGCGGCGGCGGAGTGAAGATTTCCGCGGTCGGCGTGAGTACGACGGCGACAAGGTCGAGGCAGCGAAACTCTTCCTCACCGGCGAAGATGGAGTAGCGGCGGCGCTAGGGTTTGAGGAGCTCGAGTGAGAGAGTAGCGATCGAGCGGAGTAAATGAAGTGAGGAAGGGGAGAGGGGTATTTATAGACACGGTGAAAAAAAGTTCGCCCGAAGATTTGGGATGAACGTGCCCCTGACCATTCTCCTTCTCACGACATGTGTCACCCACGTACTGTGTAGTGGAGATCGTGTACGATCGTGGGTGAGTAAAATAATGCATCGTGGGATGCGGAACGGTTTGAGCGGCAAAACCGAAAATTTGGATAAGATTTGTTTTAAAGTTTCGTTCGCAATTTCTTCAGCTGACAACGACACAATGAAGATTTTGAACGAGTTTCAAATAGAACGCATATGAAGAATTTGTGAATAGATTGGGTTGAGTATAGCATAGAGGGGGAAGGGTCCGATCACATTCACTTAGCAGAAAAAGCAACTTGAAGAAATAGCTATAAGTGAATGCTGTAGAGGACATAAACGCATATATATATATAGCCGATGAAGAAAAACGAAGGAAACAGTGAAGATTTTGAAAAGTTGAAGAATTTGAAAAACTGAGGAAAAACTCAAATTGAAGATTTTCAACTTTTTGTGGTGGCGTGACCCATCGTATAAGAATGATGATTTCAGACACCGCGTACAATTGTCGTAGGGTTCTGAGAATCAAATTCTTCATTAATTTCTTCACACTTAGAGTGTTATTCTTCATTGATTGAAGAAAAACGTTTCTTCATGTGTTGCACATCTAAGTCATCAATTTTGCATAAGGGTTAGGATGTGTGTCCTTTTCAAAGAACATTCAAAGATTCTAAGATATTTAGCTCACACCGCAACTTGCTAAATCTCTTCTCATCCAAGAGCTTAGTGAAGATATCAGCTAGTTGTTCTTCAGTCTTCACGTGCTCGATGGAGATGTCGCCCTTCAACACATGATCGCGAAGAAAATGATGACGAATCTGAATGTGCTTTGTCTTCGAGTGCTGAACTGGGTTGTGAGCAATCTTGATGGCACTCTCATTGTCGCAGAGGAGAGGCACATTCTTCACGTTGATGCCATAGTCCTTGAGTGTTTGCTTCATCCAAAGCAGTTGAGCACAGCAAGAGCCAGCAACAATGTATTCAGCTTCCGCAGTGGACAGTGATACGTAGTTCTGTTTCTTCGAGGACCAACAGACGAAAGATCGTCTGAGGAAATGACAAGTGCCAGAAGTTGACTTGCGGTCCACACGATCACCGGCATAGTCAGAGTCAGAATATCCAATGAGATCAAAAGCAGAGCCCTTGGGGTACCATAATCCTAGTGTTGGTGTGTGATCTAGATATCGAAGAATATGCTTCACAGCCTTATGGTGTGATTCCTTCGGTGCAGCTTGAAATCGGGCACACATGCAAACACTAAGCTTTATATCTGGCCTAGATGCACATAAGTACAATAAAGAACCAATCATGGAGCGGTATACCTTGTGATCGAAGTCAATACCATTTTCATCAGTGCATAGATGGCCATTTGTGGGCATAGGAATTTTGACGCCTTTGCAATCTTGCATGCCGAATTTCCTCAGTACATCTTTGAGGTATTTGTCCTGAGATATGAATATGCCATTGCGCTGTTGACGAATTTGAAGACCTAAGAAGAATTTCAACTCTCCCATCATAGACATTTGATATTCTTCACTCATCATATAGGCAAATTCATCACTATAACGTTGGTCTGTACAGCCAAAGATAATATCATCAACATATATTTGGCACACAAACAGTTCACCATCATAAGATTTATTAAAGAGAGTAGGGTCGAGTGAACTGGGTGTGAAGCCATTCTTGACGAAGAATTCCTTCAATGTATCATACCACGCCCGAGGGGCTTGCTTGAGGCCATAGAGGGCCTTATTAAGTCTGAAGACTTTTTCAGGATTCTTTGGATCTTCAAAACCTGGGGGTTGAGCAACATATACTTCTTCCTCAAGCTTACCATTGAGGAATGCACTTTTCACATCCATTTGATATAAGATGATATCATGATGGTTAGCATAAGCAAGTAATATGCGAATAGCCTCAAGTCTAGCAACAGGTGCAAAAGTTTCATCGAAATCAATTCCTTCAACCTTTGTGTAGCCTTGAGCTACCGGTCGTGCCTTATTCCTCACCACAAGGCCCTTTTCATCTTGCTTGTTGCAATAGATCCACTTTGTGCCAATGATATTATGCTTGCGAGGATCTGGACGTTTGACCAGTTCCCAGACATTGTTGAGCTCGAACTGATGTAATTCTTCTTGCATAGCCTGAATCCACTCCGGCTCCAAAAATGCTTCTTCTACCTTAATGGGCTCTGTGATAGAGACAAAAGCATAGTGCCCACAAAAGTTAGACAAATGTGAAGCTTTTGAGCGTGTGAGAGGACCTGGTGCTCTAATGTCATCGATGATCTTCTCCACTTGCACTTCTTTTGCAACGCGAGGATGAGCTGGTTGTCGCTGAGGAGTTTGGTCAGCATTTTCTTCAGCACCATTTTCCTCAGCATTTTCTTCAGGTGTATCAGCTTGATGTTCTTCATGAACTGGAATGAATTCTTCAGCAAATTCTTCAGTAGGAATGACATCCTCAGTTGCCTTGAACTTGATAGAATCCTCAGGTGTTGGTTCATCTAACACAGAAGGTAGGTGCTCTCTTTGCGAGCCATTAGTTTCATCGAACCGCACATCTACAGTGTCAACAATCTTGTGAAGAACAATGTTGAAAACTCTGTAGGTGTGCGAGTCCTTTCCGTAACCAAGCATAAAACCTTCATGTGCTTTCGGTGCAAATTTAGAATTGTGGTGAGGATCTCTAATCCAACATTTAGCACCGAAGACTTTGAAATAACTCACATTGGGTTTCTTGTCAGTGAGGAGTTCATAGGCCGTCTTCTTGAAGAATTTGTGAAGATATACTCTGTTGATGATGTGGCACGCAGTATCAATTGCATCAATCCAAAAACGATGAGGCATTTTGTATTCATCAAGCATAGTGCGAGCCATCTCAACAAGAGTTCTGTTCTTGCGCTCCACGACGCCATTTTGCTGAGGAGTATAGGGAGCAGATAACTCATGAGTAATACCAAGTTCATCAAGATAGTCATCAAGACCAGAATTCTTGAACTCAGTTCCATTGTCACTTCTGATGTGCTTGATCTTCACACCAAAGTTGGTTGAAGCCCTCGAGGAAAAACGTTTGAAGACTTCTTGCACTTCATGTTTGTAAGTAACAATGTGTACCCATGTATATCGAGAGTAATCATCAACAATGACAAAACCATATAGAGATGCATCATTAGTGACTGCTGAGTAATGATTAGGTCCGAATAGGTCCATGTGAAGCAATTCGAATGGACGAGTAGTGGTCATGATAGTATTTGCTGGATGCTTGGCCTTGGTCATTTTTCCAGCTTCACAGGCTCCGCATAAGTGATCCTTGAGGAATTTGACATTCTCAATGCCAATGACATGCTTCTTCTTCGCAAGCATGTGCAAATTCCTCATGCCTGCGTGACCAAGTCATCGATGCCATAGCCAGCCTTCTGAAGCTTTTGCAAGTAGACACACGGCTGGTTGTGGTCCTGTAGAGAAATCAACAATATACAAATCTCCTATCCTAAAGCCTTCGAAGACTTTGGAATTGTCAACTTCCATAATCACAACACAACGATACTTGCCAAAGACAACAACCATATCAAGATCACAAAGCATTGAGACTGACATGAGGTTGTATCCTAAGGACTCAACAAGCATGACTTTGTCCATGTGTTTATCCTTAGAGATCGCAACCTTACCAAGACCCAATACCTGACTTTTGCCTTTGTCAGCAAAGATGATGTGCTTCAGATGTGACGGTGATAAGGGAGCATCCATCAAAAGATTCTTGTCACCAGTCATGTGATTTGTACATCCACTATCGAGGACCCATTCAGTGGCTTTGGGTTGATCATCCTGCAGATGAATTAGTGTAACTTACAATCTCATATGCTTCATCAATGAAGAATATGATATCAAGTTCATCAGATGAATTTCATCAAGCAGTAAACAGATATAGCAGTAGGAGGACGTGTGAAAGTTTATTTCATCATGATTCGCCTGCGTCCTTTCAGGCAATTTTGTCAGGTCCCCAGCAAATTCTTCAGACGTTAAGGCACGTCTAGAGACCTGACCCTGCAGAAGAGATTAGTTCTTTTTCTTCACCACCCACATCTGAAGGGGTGGCAAAGAGTTCATCACTCTGCGAGCACCATACGAGAATGGTGGCATAGAAGCCAAACCATTTTGTTTCACATAAGAGGGGTTAGGGTAAGCATATGAATAAGCAGAGAAATTCTTCGAGGACTTATGAACATAATGGTTTGAAGAATAATGCACATATTCACAGCCCTTAGATCTACCCTGCGAAACAGAGTTGTTAGCACGATGATAATCATATGAGGACTTTGATCCATTTGAGGAATTTGATCTGGGGTTCCTGTTCTTCACTGGTGGTGTCATGAGGACATTCACCTGAAGACTTTCAAGGCACTTCTTGGGAACCCAGATTTTCTTCATAGGAGAACCGTTCCTGCAGTTAGTGCCAACATATCTAGCAAATACTTCACCATTCTGATTTTTGAACAGTTTATAGTTGGAGTCAAATGACTCATCAGAAGGATGAGGAGATTCACATGTAAAGCCAGATAAGTTAGATGGATCAACTGGAGGTCCCTTTGCAGCAACCCATGAGGTTTTGGGGTACTGCTCAGGCTTCCAATATGTTCCATTAGCATTAAGTTTCCTCTCAAAGGCGATACCCTCTTTCCTAGGGTTTCTGTTGAGGATCTACTTTTTAAGCACATCACAAAGAGTCTGATGCCCTTTGAGGCTTTTGTACATGCCTGTCATGTACAATTCCTTCAGCCCTGCATCGTCAGTGATACTAGCAATGTCCTCAGATGAGGAATTAGTGATAGCAGAGGCAGATGAAGAATTTGTAACAGTTGAAGCATTTGAACATTCAGGTGAAGAATTAGCAGATTCACGTTCAATGCACTTTAAGCATGGAGGAACAAATTCTTCCTGAGAAGCGCTGATTTGTTGAGCTAGTAATGAATCGCGCTCCTTCTGAAGATCTTCATAACTCACTCTTAGCTTCTCAAGGTCTTGCTTTCTTTGAAGAAATTCATAAGAAAGTTTCTCATGATCAGACAAGAGAGTGTTATGATGACCTTGAAGGCTGTCAAACCTAGACAGAAGTCTCTGAAGATTTTCTGTCAGGGCTTTAGTGTGATCCATTTCTTCACCCAACATATCATCACTTTTGTCTAGCATGTTTAGAACCTTTTCAAGAGCCCTTTGTTGTTTTACAGCAATCTTAGCAAGTTTAGAGTAGCTGGGCTTGAGATCCTCATCAGATTCATTTTCACTAGATTCAGAGGAGGTGTATTTGAGTACCTTTGCACCTTTTGCCATGAAGCAATAGGTGGGGGCGTAGTCATCATTATCTTCATCAGGCTTGTCGGTGGGGTCAGTTTCTTCAGTGCTGAAGATGGACTTGCTAACGAAAGTAGTAGCAAAGGCCAGACTCGCCACACCAGATTCGGATTCTTCAGACGCCTCCTCTTCCTCATGTTCCTCAAATTCAGCTTTGGAGTCCATTTCCTTGCCAATGAATGCCCGAGCCTTCTTGGAGCTGCTCTTCTTGTGAGATGAAGACTTCGAGGATTTTGATGACGAAGATTTTGACGATTTCTTCTTCTTCGCATCATCAGAACTGTAATCCTTGTATTTCTTCTTCTTCAATTCCTTTTCCCACTGTGGACAATCTTGAATATAATGACCAGGTTTCTTGCATTTGTGGCACAGCCTTCTCTTATAGTCACTTGATGAGGAATCACTGCTTCTTGAGGATTTTCCAAAGCGACCACGTCTTGAGAACTTCTGGAATTTCTTCACGAGCAGTGCTAGCTCCTGGCTCAATTCTTCAGGATCACCAAGGCTACTACCAGAATCCTCACATTCAGACTCGGACACAACCTTGGCCTTCAGGGCACGTGGTTTGCCATAGCTCGAACCATAGAGATCTCTCTTTTCAGCAAGCTGGAACTCATGAGTATTTAGCCTTTCGAGGATATCGGCAGGATCAAGAGACTTGTAGTCAGCCCATTCTTGTATCATCAGACCCAGAGTATCAAATGATGAATCAAGTGATCTCAACAGTTTCTTCACCACCTCATGGTCAGTGATGTCAGTGGCACCGAGGGCTTGAAGCTCATTTGAGATGTCAGTGAGGCGATCAAAGGTTTGTTGGACATTTTCATTGTCGAGTCTTTTGAAGCGGTTGAAGAGATTCCGAAGAACATCAACTCGAGAGTCACACTGAGTTGAGACTCCTTCATTCACTTTGGACAGCCTATCCCCGATAAGCTTAGCAGTTTCCAAAGCACTCACTCTTCCATACTGTCCTTTACTCAGATGGCCACATATGATATTCTTCGCTTGAGAATCGAGTTGCTTGAATCTCTTCACATCGGTAGCGTTCAGTGAGGGTGAGACAGAGGGAACACCATTTTCCACAACATACCAGAGATCGTTGTCAATTGCCTCGAGATGCATTCGCATCTTGTTTTTCCAGTAGGGGTAGTCCGTCCCATCAAAGGTAGGACACCCAGCCGAGACCTTGATCATACCTGCGGTCGACATAACTAAAACTCCAGGCGGTTAAACCAAAATCACACAGAACAAAGGAGTACCTTGCTCTGATACCAATTGAAAGTGCGTTATGTCGACTAGAGGGAGGGGTGAATAGGCGATTTTTATGAATTCTTCACTGAGGAATTTGCAGGTGAGGAAATTCCTTAGCGAAGAACTATTAGGAGAGGAATAAGTACTCAGAAGTAAGCATAATAGAATACAAGCATGGTCATCATGATGAAATGAAGACTAGCACAGAGTACTGAAAGCGTAATCACAGGATAACACAAGATGAAGACAAACAGACTGAAGAAATTGAACTGAGGAAATTGAGAAAGTCTTCAGTCAAAGTCTTCAAACACAGATATGAACAAACATTCAACACAGTAATGAGGAAATGAAAGGGTTGAGGAAATAGAACCAATTAGGTTGGTGAAGACAATGATTTGGTAGACCAGTTCCAACTGCTGTCTCAGTTGTACGTCTGGTTGGAGCGGCTGAGTATTTAAACTCGAGGACACACAGTCCCGGACACCCAGTCGCTGAGCATGCAGCTCAGGACACCCAGTCCTCACCGTATTCTCCTTGAACTAAGGTCACACAGACCTCGTCCAATCACTCGTGGTAAGTCTTCAGGCGACTTCCAAACCTTCACAGACTTGGTCACTCGGCAATCCACAATTCCTCTTGGATGCTCTAGACCTTGACGCCTAACCGTCTGGAAGAAGCACAGTCTTCAAAGGTAACAAGCGTCGGATCCACGCAGGATCAATTTCTTCAGTGATGCTCAATCACTTTGGGTTTGTAGGGGTTTGGTTTTGGGTTTTCCTCACTCGATGATTTTCGCTCAAAGTCCTCGGAGGATGGGTTGCTCTCAAATGACAAGTGTCAAGTTCTCTCGGAGCAGCCAACCAGCTAGTGGTTGTAGGGGGCGGCTATTTATAGCCTAGGGAGCAGCCCGACATGATAAGACATAAATGCCCTTCAATGATATGACCGTTAGGTGGATAAGATATTTTAGGACAGCTGGCGCGCAGCACAGCAACGGTCAGAAATTTGACTCTCAAATTTCTCAGGGCTATCATGTTCCTCACTGTGTAGGTAATTCGCACTGACGAATTCCTAACTCCTCAATCAGAACAAATTCATCAGCAACCAAAAGAACTTCGTCTCTGTCACTGAAGAAAGTGACTGAACTGTATGAGATTTCCAAAGGCTTCACTCGAAGGGATTGGTAGGTGTAGGATTTTGAGTTGAGCATCACATGGAAATTTTTCCTTAGTATTTCCTCAACCCCCTTTAACAGTGCGGTGTTTCCTATGACTCAAGAAAGAGAAAATGAAACTACGAAAACAAAAGTCTTCACGCTTCATGTTCCACAAATTAATACCAAGTCTTCAAGGTCACACCAATTTCTTCACTTTCAAAGTCTTCAGAAAGTCTTCAGAATATCAAAGTCTTCAGTTGAAGAACTTCATTTTTAGGGGTCGACTTTCTCTGTAAATATAAAACTCCTCATAGACTTATAGACCTGTGTATACTCACAAACGCATTAGTCCCTTAACCTATAAGTCTTCAATACACCAAAATCACTAAGGGGCACTAGATGCACTTACATCAATTCAGTAGGAGGCTCCTCAAAAGTCCCACGCACCTACACAAACAAACCGAGAACTCGAACCAACGCAATAAAGGGGTTGTCAATCCCTTCACGGCCACTTGCGAAAGTGAGATCTAATAAAGATAGTATGATAAGATAAATATATTTTTGGTATTTTATAAGATGTATGCAGAAAGTAAAGATGCAAATAAAGTAGATGGAAAGAAAATATGATAAGAGATAGACCCGGGGGCCATAGGTTTCACTAGAGGCTTCTCTCAAGATAGCATAAGTATTACGGTGGGTGAACAAATTACTTTAGAGCAATTGATAGAAAAGCGCATAGTTATGAGATTATCTAGGCATGATCATGTATATAGGCATCACGTCCAAAACAAGTAGACCGACTCCTGCCTGCATCTACTACTATTACTCCACACATTGACCGACTCCTGCCTGCATCTAGAGTATTAAGTTCATAAGAACAGAGCAACGCATTAAGCACGATGACATGATGTAGAGGGATAAACACATGCAATATGATATAAACCCCATCTTGTTATCCTTGATGGCAACAATACAATACGTGTCTTGCAACCCTTTCTGTCACTGGATAAGAACACCGCAAGATTGAACCCAAAGCTAAGCACTTCTCCCATGGCAAGAAAGATCAATCTAGTAGGCCAAACCAAACTGATAATTCGAAGAGACTTGCAAAGATAACTCAATCATACATAAAAGAATTCAGAGAAGATTCAAATATTATTCATAGATAAACTTGATCATAAACCCACAATTCATCGGATCTCGACAAACACACCGCAAAAAGAGATTACATTGAATAGATCTCCACAAGAGAGGGGGATAACATTGTATTGAGATCCAAAAAGAGAGAAGAAGCCATCTAGCTAATAACTATGGACCCGTAGGTCTGTGGTAAACTACACACAACTCATCGGAGGGGCAAGGATGTTGATGTAGAGGCCCTCCGTGGTTGCTTCCCCCTCCGGCAGAGTGCCGGCAAGGGCTCCAAGATGGGATCTTGCGGATACAGAAGGTTACGGCGGTGGAAATTGTGTTTCGTGGTGCCCCTGGATGTTTTCGGGGTACGTAGGTATATATAGGAGGAAGAAGTATGTCGGTGGACGCCCGTGGGGCCCACGAGACAGGGGTCGTGCCCTAGGGGGGGCACCCTCCTATCTCGTGGAGCCCTCGGAGCTTTCTTGACTTGCACTCCAGGCTCTCCGGATTAGATCTGTTCCAAAAATAACGCTCCCGAAGGTTTCATTCCGTTTGGACTCCGTTTGATATTCCTTTTCTTCAAAATACTGAAATAGGCAAAAAAACAATATGGGCTGGGCCTCCGGTTAGTAGGTTAGTCCCTGATATAAATATGTAAATAAAGCCCATAAACATCCAAAAGGGGTAATATAATAGCATGGAACAATCAAAAATTATAGATACGTTGGAGACGTATCAAGCATCCCCAAGCTTAATTCCTGCTCGTCCTCGAGTAGGTAAATGATAAAAAGAGAACTTTTGATGTGGAATGCTACCTAGCATAATTCATAATGTAATTTTCTTTATTGTGGCATGAACTTTCAGATCCAAATGAATACAAAATAAAAGTTCATATTGACATAAAAAATAGTAACACTTCAAGCATACTAATCAAAGTAATCATGTCTTCTCAAAATAACATGGCAAAAGAAAGTTCATCCCTACAAAATCATATAGTCAGCCTATGCTTCATTTTCGTCACACAAAGATGTTCCCAACTTCTATACCCCCGATGACAAGCCAAGCAATTGTTTCATACTTAAATAATCTCAAACTTTTTCAACCTTCACGCAATACATGAGCGTGAGCCATGGATATAGCACTATGGGTGGAATAGAATATGATGATGGGGATTGTGTGGAGAAGACAAAAAAGGAGAAAGTTGCATGGCAATATATCTCAGAATGGCTATGGAAATGCCATAATAGGTAGGTATGGTGGCTGTTTTGAGGAAGATACAAGGAGGTTTATGTGTGATAGAGCGTATCGTATCACGGGGTTTGGATGCACCGGCGAAGTTTGCACCAACTCTCAAGGTGAGAAAGGGCAATGCACGGTACCGAAGAGGCTAGCGAAGGTGGAAAGGTAAAAGTGCGTATAATCCATGGACTCAACATTAGTCAAAAGAACTCATATACTTATTGCAAAAATTTAGAAGTCATCAAAAACTCAAGTACGACACGCATGCTCTTAGGGGGATAGATTGGTAGGAAAAGACCATCGCTCGTCCCCGACCGCTACTCATAAGGATGCACAAGCCAAGTACACTTCATGTTTCAAATTTGTTACACAACTTTAACCATATGTGCATGCTATGGGATTTACTAACTTCAACACAAGCATTCTTTGAATTCATAATCACCGAACTAGCATGACTTTAGTATCACTACCTCCATATCTCAAAACAATTATCAAGTATCAAGTTGATCATAGCATCCAATTCACTTCCTATGATAGTTTTTATTATACCCAACTTGGATGCTCATCATTCTTGGACCAAATTTATGACCATAACAAATACCATGCTGTTCTAAAAGACTCTCAAAATAATATAAGTGAAGCATGAGAGACTAGCAATTTCTACAAAATTAAGACACCACCGTGCTCTAAAAGATATAAGTGAAGCACTAGAGCAAAAACTATCAAGCTCAAAAGATATAAGTGAAGCACATAGAGTATTCAAGCAAATTCTAATCAAATAGGCTTCTCCCAAAAGGTGTGTACAGCAAGGATGATTGTGTTAAACTAAAAAGCAAAGACTAATATAATACACGATGCTCCAAGCAAAACACATATCATGTGGCGAATAAAAATATAGCTCCAAGTAAAGTTACCAATGAACAAAGACGAAAGAGGGGATGCCCTCCCGGGGCATCCCCAAGCTTAGGCTTTTGACTATTCTTGAATATCTTGGGGCGCCATGGGCATCCCCAATCTTAGGCTCTTGCCACTCCTTATTCCATAGTCCATAAAAGCTTTACCCAAAACTTGAAAACTTCACAACACAAAACTCAACAGGAAATCTTATAAGCTCCGTTAATGAAAGAAAACAAAACCACCACATAAGGTACTGTAATGAACTCATTCTTTATTTATATTGGTGTTAAACCTACTGTATTCCAACTTCTTTATGGTTTATAAACTATTTTACTAGCCATATATGCATTGGAATAAGCAAACAACACACGAAAAACAGAATCTGTCAAAAACAGAACAGTCTGTAGCAATCTGTAACTAAAGCAAACTTCTCGAACTCTAAAAATCCTACGAAAATAGGAAGTCCTGGATAATTTGTATATTGAACAGCAGCAAAAAGAATCAACGCAAAAGCACGTTCCTGTGATTTAAAAAAGTTATATTCATGCGTGCAAAGTTTCTGTTTTTCATCAGAATCAAATCAACTATCATTGTAGGTTATCCTATAGGTTCTACTTGGCACAAACACTAATTAAAAGATAAAAACACATCTATCCAGAAGGTAGATGCAAGTTTTATTACTAAACAGGAGCAAAAACTAAACACATAAAGAAAAATTGGGTTGCCTCCCAACTAGCGCTATCGTTTAACGCCCCTAGCTAGGCATAAAAGCAAGGATAGATCTAACGAGTGCCATCTTTGGCACTAAATTCATCAATAGAGCGCTTGTGATCTCTAGGGGTTTCTTACCTTTTAGCAATGGATAAACCTTTAGGCAAAAATTCAAGAAATTCATTGGTAGCAAAAGGTTCCTTAACGGTAGAGAGGCAATTGGGAAGAACACTTATGGATTTGAGATCCGCATCTCCCTTACTAGAAGATTCACCCTTATTTTTAGGAACATAAATAAACTTGGCAATTTTAGTAGGGGGTTTTGGAGTGGTTTTCATGGGGGAAAATGTGGAACCCAAGTTTGTAATGATATCCTCAAGTTTACTGATTCTAGAAGAGTCGAGATCTATTTTTTCATTGACTATAGGTTCTTTTTCCTTAAGATTTTTCAAAGTAACTCCAACCCTAGATCCAAATTGGGTAATGTGATTATGAATCTTTTATCCAAATTTTCAATCAACTCAACAGTGGCAATTTTATTTTCAATAATATCAAGCCGTTGCATCACATGTTCTAGGGTTAAAACCGTTCCATTAACCAAAAAAGGTTGTGGGCCAAACAAATCTAACATAGCATTATAAGCATCTAAAGTATGGCTACTCATAAAATCACCTCCGTTAGCAATATAGAGAACACATCTATTCCAAGGAGTAATGCCTACATAAAAATTGCGGAGAAGAATGGAAGTAGCAAGCTTCCTAGTAGCTTTATATTGGGCATTGCAAATTCTATGCCAAGCATCTTTTAAACTTTCCCTTTCCCTTTGCTTAAAATTGTGAATTTCTTGTTCAGGAGTAAGAATAAAGATAGGAGGACTAGCCATAACGACAAGGTAAACGGACTAACACACGAGCAACAGAAAAACGGTAAGCGAAAAAGAGAGAAGGAGATTGGGAAAGAGAGGGCAAATAAAACGGCAAGGGTGGAGTGGGGGAGAGGAAAACGAGAGGCAAATGGCAAATAATGTAAATGCGAGGGAGATGGGTTTGTGATGGGTACTTGGTATGTCTTGGCTTGAGCAAAGACCTCCCCGGCAATGGCGCCAGAAATCCTTCTTGCTACGTCTTGAGCTTGCGTTGGTTTTCCTCGAAGAGGAGAGGGTGATGCAACAAAGTGTAGCACAAGTATTTCCCTCAGTTTTGAGAACCAAGGTATCAATCCAGTAGGAGGCTCCTCAAAAGTCCCACGCACCTACACAAACAAACCGAGAACTCGCAACCAACGCAATAAAGGGGTTGTCAATCCCTTCACGGCCACTTGCGAAAGTGAGATCTAATAAAGATAGTATGATAAGATAAATATATTTTTGGTATTTTATAAGATAGATGCAGAAAGTAAAGATACAAATAAAGTAGATGGAAAGCAAATATGATAAGAGATAGACCCGGGGGCCATAGGTTTCACAATAGGCTTCTCTCAAGATAGCATAAGTATTACGGTGGGTGAACAAATTATTGTCGAGCAATTGATAGAAAAGCGCATAGTTATGAGATTATCTAGGCATGATCATGTATATAGGCATCACGTACAAAACAAGTAGACCGACTCCTGCCTGCATCTACTACTATTACTCCAAACATCGACTGACTCCTGCCTGCATCTAGAGTATTAAGTTCATAAGAACAGAGCAACGCATTAAGCAAGATGACATGATGTAGAGGGATAAACACATGCAATATGATATAAACCCCATCTTGTTATCCTTGATGGCAACAATACAATACATGTCTTGCAACCCTTTTTGTCACTGGGTAAGAACACCGCAAGATTGAACCCAAAGCTAAGCACTTCTCCCATGGCAAGAAAGATCAATCTAGTAGGCCAAACCAAACTAATAATTCGAAGAGACTTGCAAAGATAACTCAATCATACATAAAAGAATTCAGAGAAGATTCAAATATTATTCATAGATAAACTTGATCATAAACCCACAATTCATCGGATCTCGACAAACACACCGCAAAAAGAGATTACATCGAATAGATCTCCACAAGAGAGGGGGAGAACATTGTATTGAGATCCAAAAAGAGAGAAGAAGCCATCTAGCTAATAACTATGGACCCGTAGGTCTGTGGTAAACTACTCACAACTCATCGGAGGGGCAAGGATGTTGATGTAGAGGCCCTCCGTGGTTGCTTCCCCCTCCGGCAGAGTGCCGGCAAGGGCTCCAAGATAGGATCTTGCGGATACAGAAGGTTACGGTGGTGGAAATTGTGTTTCATGGTGCCCCTGGATGTTTTCGGGGTACGTAGGTATATATAGGAGGAAGAAGTACGTCGGTGGACGCCCGAGGGGCCCACAAGACAGGGGGCACGCCCTAGGGGGGGCCCTCCTATCTCGTGGGGCCCTCGGAGCTTTCTTGAGTTGCACTCCAGGCTCTCCGGATCAGATTTGTTCCAAAAATAACCCTCCCGAAGGTTTCATTCCGTTTGGACTCCGTTTGATATCCCTTTTCTTCGAAATACTGAAATAGGCAAAAAAACAGCAATATGGGCTGGGCCTCCGGTTAGTAGGTTAGTCCCAAAAATGATATAAATGTGTAAAATAAAGCCCATAAACATTCAAAATGGGTAATATAATAGCATGGAACAATCAAAAATTATAGATACGTTGGAGACGTATCAGTCGACGCCCCGAGCACAACGATCGGGGCTACGGCCGAGGAGGAGGAAGAGGTGGAGGATGATGGGACGACCGAGGCCCTCGCCAAGGGTGGCGTGACCGACCTCGCGAGGACCGCTGGCAGGACCAGCCTCGCGAGGGGGCTTGGAGGGTTCAGCCTCGCGAGGATCGCCCGAAGGGCAACGCATGCCTTCCTCCTCTGCCGCCACCGCCAAGAAGGAATGACAACCATCATCAGGACGAGGGGGCTGGGGGCTTCCAGGAGCCGCGTGCTATCGCTTGCATCCTGGGCGGTGCCCAGGCCCCAGCCTCTCAGTGCATCTTCAAGCAGTTTGCTCGCGAGGTGAATGCAGTCCTCCCCAAGCTCGACGCCACGCGTCCTCTCAGGTGGTCCACGTGCGCCATCACGTTCAACTCAGCGGATCAGCTCAAGTGTGCTGCTACAACTGGTATCCTCCCGATGCTTTGTTCCCCAGTCATCGGCAATGTGCAAGTCACCAGGACCCTCATCGATGGCGGCGCAGGGCTCAACGTCCTGTCCGTCGAGACATTCAACAATCTCCAAGTGCCATATGATCAGCTTCAGCCAACCAAGCCTTTCTCGGGAGTCACTGACGGCTCCACCACTCCAATAGGGCAGGTCCGCCTCCCTGTCACCTTCGGGCAGCGCAAGAACTACCATACCGAGCTCATCGACTTCGACGTCGCCCACATTTGCCTACCATACAATGCCATCCTCAGGTATCCAGCCCTGGCCAAGTTCATGGCAGTGACTCACCATGGATACAATGTCCTCAAGATGCCGGGAAGGGGCGGGGTCATCACAGTTCCCTGTGAAGAGAAGGATGCGGTGTGCACTCTCGAGCGTGCCTTCCAAGCCGCGTCAGTCGAGGATCCGGACAACAAGAGTGGGAACCTTCCCGAGGTAGTTCCTAAGAATAAGAAGACATCACCCAGCTCAATGCCTTAGGATCCGCGCCCATGCAAGGGGCGCCTCCCTCCATCGCATAGGAAGGCGCGCCCGATGCCCTCCTCGGGCAAGGCTTGGGGGCTCTCTCCTGGAGGGCCACTGACTTTGCCAAGATCACGAGGGAGGCGCTCGGGCACCACTTGGAGGCGTGCTTCACGGCACGTTTCCCTCAGGAAGGCATGAGGCAAGGAGGGCCCAACCCATAGGAGTTCATCACCAAGGTCACTCAGGAGCTGCAGGAATCGAGAGTCATGCGCGGCAATCACCGTTTGCCCGACATAGCTCCTCATCCAGGCGAGGATGGCGGGCTGCGCGTCTACATCGACTACCCAGGTCTCAACCGAGCCGCGTCTCAGGAATGTTTCTGGCCTTCGTACGTGGGACATTGTGAGGGTCCACCTTGCAGCTATGTTTGCATGCCTTTCGGCCTGCCGAACACGGCTGCTGCTCACCAGCGTCTGATGCGGAGCATTCTTGAAGCTCAGGAGGTCAGGCACCGCGCCTTCCTGGCGGAGATGAAGATGGACCTTGAGGAGGCGCCCGGACCCCCAGAGCCTCCCGAGGCTTAGGGCTCCGAGGGCTCATGAGGATCGGCTTCTTCACCGTGCGTTGTCAGCTACTCCAACACCCGCTCTACAATGATATCAGGTGACATCTTTCGAGTTTCATTTCAGCTGGGAGCGCCCTCAGGGCTGCATTACTCCCAGGTCACGTGGGCCTGCCCCCGTGGCATGTATCCGTTTTGCTTATGTATTTAGTCCACTTTGCTGGGGCGCCCCTCGGGCTGCATCATCCCCAAGCCGCTCGGGCCTGACCCAGTGGCGTGTATCTTTCCTGCATCTATTTAAGCTGATTTGCTCCTCATGCTCAACTTGCCTATGATTATCATCTCTCGCCCATCACGGCCCCTTTTTCTCCCTAATGCAAACCGCTTGCACGTTAAAAGGGGGGCGCCTGAGCATCGCGACTCAGGAGCTCTTACTGGCTCTCCAGCCCTCACCCCTGGCCTTGTCCACGGCATCGCGACCTGGCATACGAGCAGCGGCTGAGCTTGCTCGAGGGCCGGGACCTGAGGACGTAGAGCATTTGCATCTAACCACCCTGCAGGAACACTCACCCGCCCAAGGCTCAAGATCAGGCGCAACCCGCCTTGAGGTAGGGCCTCGTGAGTCCCGCGTTGGCTCACGAGTGCCCAGATACACCTCGTCTAGCCCTACCGTGCCGGCCACGTGTCAGGGTGGGGTTGTACATGCCCCGGGGGCTCCTCCCGGAGGGGGCCCCCTCCCACGTACCAGTGGAAGCACCATGCTCCGTGCTGGGTGACGACACTGCCGAGGAGCGGCTATGCCCGTACACATACGGAAGCGCTATGCTCCGCACTGGTGATAAACAACTGACGGCAGCCCACGGCTGTATCAACCTCAGGGAGCCCAGAGCTTAGTGTCTGGCCTCATCGCAATGCCTCCCCGCGGGAGCGTCATGTGAGGGGGCTAGACACCGGGGCTGCGCCTGGGTCACGCCCGAGCGCATGCCACCCAGCCAGGTCCCTCGGACCTGGTCGTCGCGCGCCCCTCCCCGAGCGGAGCCAAGGTATGAAGATCGTTTGAGCGTCAAGGGGGACTCCTGAGCATCGCGACTCAGGAGCCTAATTGGTCACGTAGCCCCTCACTCCTTATTTCCAAAAGGCTAACGGTGGTTGAGGTATGCGCGGGGCTGGGCCCTGCCGACGTAGAACTATAGATCTACTCCTACACCCCCTCCCTATTTGTTGTTTGCGCGTCAAGGGGGACTCCTGAGCACCACGACTCAGGAGCCTAACTTCCCACATAGCCCCTCACTCCTTGGTCCTGTCCTGGTGATCCGGTCGGGGCTAACAACGACTGAGGTATGTGCGGGGCCGGGCCCTGCCGACGTAGAACACAAAGCAAACAGGAAGGAAACCGCAGAATCTCGCAAATTCAGAAGAAAATATTACAGAACATAAATTGTCCTCACGATACCAAACACAAGTTCAAACGCCTCCACGAGGCACGGTGTCACATCCCTAGTCTGGTATGACTTAGACTAGCTAGCTATTTGTGCATCATATTTAAATTTCATTTAAATTTGAAATGAGGATTGGTGGAACCCTCAGAATCATTTTTGAAAATGACCCAAATAAAAATTTCTCCAAAAGGGTCCAAGAAAATGCTCATGTTGCCCTCTGAAAATATTGGACAGAGATAAAAATCAAAACAATATTTTTAGGAGCTCATGGATATTTATTTTGGCCATTTGGATCAATTCGATAACTATTTGCATTGGAAATATATTTCTATATATATGAAATATGGTCCAAAAATTATGCCAATTATAAAAGAGCTCTGGAATAATATATCTAGCTCCTGCAAAAATTGGCATAATAAAATTAAATGATTTAATATATTTATTAAATCAAAACCAATGTCAGAAAAATTAGAAAACAAAATTTAAAAAAAATGCCTACCTGTGCTCACCTGAGACCTGGCACTGTGCGGCCCAGCTGGCCGGCCCAGCCGACTGGCTAGCGCCAGTCGTCCTCCACCTCCCGCCAGGAGGCCAGAGGCGTGTGGCCGGCGCGTGCGCACCGCCGTGCCGCCACGGCACCTGCCTGCCTGTCCTCCCCCTCGACGCCTGGACATCCGGAACGTCGCCACGCGCTGCCCCGCACCGCTCTCACTCCCTCTCCCTCGCCCTCCTCCTCTCCCCCTGCTCTCTCTCCCTCTCACCCGAAGCACTGCCGCCGCCGCAGCTCGCCACCGACGCGCTCCCCGCCGTCCCCTCGCCCCTCAGTAGAGCCCCCGAGCTCCGCCGCGACCCCCTCTACCTCCTCATCGAGCCAAGCAAGACGGAGCATCCCGTGGAGCCATCACCGTCGCCATCCTCGCCTCCGGCCGCCGTGGGTACTCGCCGTCGATTCGGGAGCTTCCGGGCATCCCCGACCTCGCCCTCGCGCTCGCTGAATCCGCGGTGAGCTCCTCCACCGTTCCCCTTTCTTCTCCCCCTCGTATCCACGCCGTAGCACCGTTCCCCACCACGGCCGAAGCCTCTCGCCGCCGTCCATGTCGCCGCCGCCGTCTCGGCCCGCCTCCGCCCAAACCAAGCCTCTCTCCGCGTTCCTGGTGCCACGAGGGTGCCGCCGGGCCCCTCAGGTGGCCTCCCCGTGCCCCGCAGCCCGATCCCGCTCGCGCCCGAACCCCGGCCGCCGGCGCGAGCCTTGCTCCGGCGAGCTCCGGCCGTCCCCGCTCCTCCCACCTGTCCTACCAGATGCGCGAGAACCCGGGCTACGCCCCGGTGCTCTCAGACGCCGTCCCCGTGGCCTGTGGCGCGGACTCCGTCGCGTCCAGAGGTCGCCGGCGACGAGCCCCCGTCGCCTGAGCCCTGCCAGGTGGGGCCGGCCCGTCAGGTGATTAGCTTAGTGCTAATCACCGTTAACTAACCCCCCCTGATGCTGACCCGTGGGCCCGACCCCCCCTAACCTTTTAATTAAATTAAATTAACCCCTATTAACCCCCCTGTCACTGACGTGTGGGTCCCACACGTCAGGTTTGACCGGACCAGCCCAGTTGACCGCTGACGTCGTGCTGACGTCATGCTGACGCAATTATATATTTTCTGGAATTAAAATAATTCAGAAAATCCAGAAAATGATTTAAACTTCAAAAATTCATAGCAATTCAACCGTAACTCAGATTAAAATAATTTATATATGAAAAATTATCAGAAAAATGCAAGCTTTCCATCTGTAATAGTTTCATGCATGACAAACCAACTTATACATGCTGAATATGAGAAAACACATCATGGCATATTAAGAGACTTATTTTTGGAGTTGCATTTGAACTTTTTGTTCAAATGGACTTCATTCAATTGAATACTAGTTGCATTAGCTCAAACAGCATCACATCTACATGCCATGTTCATGCATCATATTGTTGCATATGATTGTGTTTTGATTGCCGGCACCGTTCCTTCTCGATAGGTCCTGCTCCGGAGACGTTCCAGAGTACCTGTCCGTGAAGCAGTGCCTTCCTTGTTGTTTTACCAGGCAAGCAAACCCCCTTGTTCATTTCGATAAAACCCTACTCTCTCGCTCCTGCTCTCAGTTATTGCATTAGGACAACAACGATTCATCTGCTACTTTGTGCTGCGGTAGTTGAACCCATTCCTCTGCATGACCTGTCATTGCCACAGTAAATATTTGAAACCCACTAGCATGTGTAGGAGTTGATTGAAGCCACTGATGTGTTCCTACCATGCTATGCCTGCTATTGCTTAGAGTTGTGTCAGGTCTGATTCATTGGGAATGAATTGGAGTGTTACGATATGTTCCGATGCTGAGAGTGAAGTGTGTGAACACGATTTGGTAAAGGTAGCGGTGAGAGGCCATGTAGGAGTACATGGTGGGTTGTCTCACTGGAACCGTCCTTAAGCCCTGAGTTCTGTGTATGTTGTCCAATGACTCGATACTACCACACATTGGGCTCCGGGCGCTCCAAGCCCTCTCGACTTATTAACCAACTTGATCTCTGTCCAGGAGTCGCAACTAGTTTCTGGTGTTTGTAGGTAGTGCTATTTTTCTACCAAGTGGCACCCGGCAGGGTGGGCTTGGGACAGACTAGGCACATGTGGCACGGTGTACCGAGTGGCACCCGGTTGGTGGGCTCGGGAACCCTGCTCACATCGTTTGGGGCCGT
>NC_041381.1:322631426-322654051 GCF_002162155.2 Triticum dicoccoides
ACTTCTTGGATGCTTACATGGTACATAGACAACTTGAAGTGGATACTATAAAATGCTCAAGACAAGTGTGAGTGCTATGGATGGCCTTCTCGTAGGGAGACGGGGACGAATCCATAGTAGTGTATTGTGTGGTGATTAGTGGACTCGTGTACGTTGTTTCACCTCCAGAGTTTCTGGTAGTCGTAGAGCAGGATAGCCACAGAGTCAAAGCTGGCTTGCTGCAACTAAACCCCACGTTACCCTCTTGATACAAGTGCATGTATGATAGGATCTGATGTAAGTCTTGCTGAGTACCTTTGTACTCATGTTGCTTTATTTATGTTTTTGCAGCTGGGACTTCGGTCTTACTAGTGTTCTCGTGGACTTCGACTAGTAGCTAGTACCTCAGCTACGATCTTGATCGGATGTTGTAGATAGTCAGGCTCTTCAGCCTTTTTCTTTTGTAGATGTCTGTACCCAGACATGTAATGCTTCCGCTTGTTGCTTGTATGCTCTGTATGATGGGTCTTGTGACCCCTGTTTGCAATATTTGCTATGACGGCTCTTCTGAGCCTTTATCTATATGATTGATGAGTTATGCTGTGATGCCATGTTGTACAGCACATACTTGCATGTTATGCGTACGTGTAATGTGTATTGCTATGTGTGGGATCTGACTATCTAGTTGTTTATTCTTAGTAGCCTCCCTTACCGGGAAATGTCTCCTAGTGCTTCCACTGAGCCCTGGTAGCTTGCTACTGCTCCGGAACGCTTAGGCAGGCCGGCATGTGTCCTTCTTCGATCCTGTGTCTGTCCCTTCGGGGAAATGTCACGCGATGAATACCGGAGTCCTGCTAGCCCGCTACAGCCGGTTCACCGGAGTCCTGTTAGCCCAGTGCTACAGCCTGGATTCACTCGCTGATGACCGACACGTTCGATGCTGGGTCATGGATGCCTGTCCCTGTAAGTTAGTGCCACTTTGGGTTTACGACTAGCCATGTCAGCCCGGGCTCTTTATCATATGGATGCTAGCGACACCATCATATACGTGTGCCAAAATGCGCAAACGGTCCCGGGCAAAGGTAAGGCGACACCCGTGGGGATACCGTGCGTGAGGCCGCAAAGCGATATGAGGTGTTACATGCTAGATCGATGTGGCATCGAGTTGGGGTCCTGACAGCTTTGGTATCAGAGCCTGACTGCCTGTAGGATTACCAAGCCATACTGGTCGAAGTTGAGTCTAGAAATTCTTTAGTTATATAAGGGAATTGATTGTGGGATGGAACGTAAGGCTCTTTTTACTCCTTTACCTCATGGCCTTCTGATCTGAGTCATCCTATCTTTCCGACGGGGTTAAGGAAATAGGCTTCTTTTCCGTCTATCAGGATCACGTGTTACTACTCCGTAGTCCCATAGGATTGGTTGATCAGAGTCATACCCCAGTTTTGAGTACTTCCGGTGTAGTCTGTTAGTACTATCTCAGAACTTTGAGTGGTGATGTTGAGTTGTTGTACTACCCCATTTTTAGTAGGATGTCTCATTCTGAGCATTTTACTGCTGTTATGCTGCCGGATTTCCCTAGGAGTTCGAGTGATACTAATTCCTTGTCCTACATTCTACAGTCGATAATTGGTGCTGATTCTGTCCTTGGTTCGTCTCTCAGGATGTCATCAGCTAAGCGAAGTTTCGTCGCTCGTAACCAGAACCACGGAGATGGTAGGGATGAGGATCCTCCTGACCAGCCTTCGTTGACAGAGTTCATGCTAGAGATGGAAAGGAACAAGCGTGAGTCCAACCACTTGTTGGCACGTATCGAGGAGAACACCGCACATCAGTCCAACAAGTCTGTGACCATTCATGACTTCATTCGCTTGCACCCACCTACCTTTCATCATTCCATCGAGCCACTCGATGCAGATGATTGGCTCCGTAGCATCACCCATAAGCTGCATTCCGCGAACGTAGCTGAAGATGACAAGGTCACTTATGCCACATATCACCTGGAAGGTCCTGCTAGTCTTTGGTGGCAGAACTATGAGGCTATGCTTCCAGCTGGCCAGATTCCTACCTGGAAGGATTTCACTGAGGCTTTTCGCGAGCATCACATTCCCCAAGCCCTCCTTGATCGCAAGAGAGAGGAGTTATGTAGTTTCACCCAGAGTAAGATGGCTGTTGATGCTTATAGCAGAGAGTTTGAGAACCTCGCCCGTTATGCCACAGAAGAAGTGTCCACGGACGCCAAGAAGCAGGCTAGGTTCCGGAAGGGTCTCAACCCCAAGTTGCGTCGTGATCTTCACCTGCATCATTGCGATACATTCCAAGCTCTTGTGAACAAAGCCATCAATGCAGAGACAGCTCAGCTCACTTACGAGGAGTCTCGTAAGCACACCCGTGATTTGGGATCCTCCTCTGGCTCTAGTTCCCTGAAACGCCGGATTTGGGTTCCAAAATCTGCTCTTCCTTCCGGTTATACACCGAGGTCATCCTATGTGGTGCCTTCTCCAGCTCAGCCGTATGTTCCACCCAGGTCTACTGGTAGGCCGTTTGTTAGTGCGGGTCCCCGTCCAACCTCAGGGACTTGCTTCACATGCGGGAAGCCAGGACACTATGCACGTGACTGCTCTCAGACTAGTTATGCTCCACCCCAGCCCGAGAAGACTGTTGGCTGTATTAAGCCATCACGCAAGATGATCAGTGTCAAGTCAGCCCCCACTGAACGTGGACGTGTGCATCACGTCTCAGCTAAAGACGCTCATGATGATCCAGATGTCGTTCTTAGCACACTCCTCGTCAATTGTCACCCAGCATCAGTTCTATTCGATACTGGAGCATCTCACTCCTTCATTTCTGAAAGCTATGCTAACTTGCACAACCTGTCATTTTGTGAAATGCCAACTCCGCTAGTCATCCAAACTCCTGGATCCAAATGGCAAACCTCTAGTGTAAGCCATGGTAACGAAATCCTTGTTGACAGACTTGTATTCCTTGCATCACTTGTAGCCCTCAAGTCTTCAGATATTAACATCATCTTGGGCATGGACTGGATGACAGCTCATCATGCCAAGATTGATTGTTACACAAGATCTGTTCAACTTACACACCCATCTGGCAAGATAGTCACCGTCTCCACTAGAGTTGCAAAGCGTCAGCTCTATTCTCTTAATGCCAGCCCCCTTCCAGACCTTGAAGATATCCCGGTAGTCCGCGACTTTCCGGATGTCTTTCCAGAGGAACTGCCAGGTGTTCCACCTGACAGAGATGTAGAGTTCGTCATAGATCTTATCCCAGGAACAGCTCCAATCTCCCGGAGACCTTACAAGATGGCACCCTTAGAACTAGCCGAGCTTAAGAAACAACTCGATGAGTCCTTGCAAAAGGGTTTCATCCGTCCTAGTTCTTCTCCTTGGGCTTGCCCCGTCCTCTTTGTCAAGAAGAAAGACGGTACGGACCGGATGGTCGTTGATTATCGTCCCGTTAATTTGGTCACGATAAAGAACAAGTATCCGCTTCCCAGGATCAACGACCTGTATGATCAGCTCGCTGGATCCTCAGTCTTCTCCAAGATGGATTTCAGGTTAGGCTACCATCAAATCAAAATCAGAAACGGGGACATTCCCAAGACAGCTTTTGTCACTCGTTATGGCCAGTACGAGTACACCGTCATGTCCTTTGGCCTAACCAACGCCCCAGCCACATTCTCCCGCTTGATGAACTCGATCTTCATGGAGTACTTAGATAAGTTCGTCGTGGTTTACCTCGATGATATTCTTATTTACTCGAAGAACAAGGAAGAGCATGCCGAACATCTTAGACTTGTTCTAGAAAAACTCAGAGAGCACCGCCTTTATGCCAAGTTCTCCAAGTGTGAATTTTGGTTGTCAGAAGTGACCTACCTAGGCCACGTAATCTCTGGTAAGGGCATTGCTGTCAATCCCGAGAGAGTTCAAGCCGTTCTCGATTGGACTCCACCTGAGACCGTGAAACAAGTTAGGAGCTTCCTTGGTCTAGCCAGCTATTGTCGCCGCTTTGTTGAAAACTTCTCCAAAGTAGCCAAACCCCTCACGGAACTTCTCAAGAAAGATAAAAAGTTCGAGTGGTCCCCACAGTGTGAGTACAGTTTTCAGGAACTGAAAAGACGCCTGACTTCTGCTCCCATACTTGTGCCACCGGATTTCACAAAAGACTTTATTATCTACTGCGACGCCTCACGACAGGGACTAGGTTGCATCCTTATGCAGGATCGTCATGTGATTGCCTATGCATCCCGACAGTTGCATCCACATGAGGAGAATTATCCTACACATGATCTAGAGCTTGCAGCCGTAGTCTATGCACTCAAGACCTGGCGACATTACCTCCTTGGTAAACGTTGCGAGATTTACACCGATCACCAGAGTCTCAAGTATATCTTCACCCAACCGGATCTGAACCTTAGGCAAAGACGTTGGTTGGAGTTGATCACAGATTATGATCTAGGGATTACCTACACCCCAGGCAAAGCCAATGTCATGGCTGATGCTCTAAGTCGTAAATCCTATTGCAACAATCTCATGTTGCAGCAAGGCCAACCACTTCTCCATGAGGAATTCTGTAAGCTTAACCTTCACATTGCTCCTCGCGGATTCCTTTCTACCCTGGTGGCGAAACCTGATCTTGAAGATCGGATTATCGCTGCTCAAAAGCAAGACACAGGAATTTCTCGGATCAAGAGAAACATTAAGAAGGGAGTTGGTGGATGTTTCTCTATGGATGATCGTGGAGTTGTTTTCTTTGAGAATCGCTTGGTGGTTCCCAAGAATCAACATCTGCGACAACTGATCCTTAAGGAGGCGCATGAATCTCCTCTCACGATTCATCCCGGTAGTACTAAGATGTATCAGGACCTACGCCAGAGGTTCTGGTGGACTAGGATGAAGAGAGAAATTGTTGAGTTCATTTCTAAATGTGACGTATGTCGTCGCGTTAAGGCAGAGCATCAAAGACCTGCTGGCACCCTTCAGCCCTTAGCTATTCCTGAATGGAAATGGGATAAAGTTGGTATGGACTTCATCACCGGCTTTCCCAGGACCAAGAGAGGGAATAATGCTATCTTCGTAGTCATTGATCGTCTCTCCAAAGTGGCTCACTTCCTTCCTGTTCGGGAAAATATCACTGCTAGTCAGCTTGCTGACTTATATATTTCTCGAATAGTGTCACTCCATGGTGTTCCACTAGATATCAATTCGGACCGTGGCAGCCTTTTCACTTCTCATTTCTGGGAGAGTTTCCAAACTGCCATGGGAACCCATCTTTCCTTCAGTACCGCTTTCCACCCTCAGTCGAGTGGTCAGGTGGAACGGGTCAATCAAATTCTCGAAGACATGCTCAGAGCTTGCGTTATCTCATTCGGTATGGATTGGGAGAAATGTCTTCCTTTTGCCGAGTTTGCTTATAACAATAGCT
The DNA here is from genome assembly GCF_002162155.2 of Triticum dicoccoides. NCBI lineage: Eukaryota > Viridiplantae > Streptophyta > Magnoliopsida > Poales > Poaceae > Triticum > Triticum dicoccoides. The sequence continues at coordinate 322,636,848 of NC_041381.1, forward strand.
ATCAATCCAGCCTCAAGAAAGCTCCTTTTGAGGTTCTCTACGGACGAAGATGTCGAACACCTTTGAACTGGTCAGAAACCGGTGAAAGACAATTCTTTGGACCGGATATGATCCAGGAGGCAGAAGAGCAAGTTCGCATCATTCGTGAGAATTTGAAAACAGCCCAGTCTCGTCAGAAAAGTCAGTACGATCGTCATCATAAGGATATGACTTATGAGATTGGCGACCAAGCTTACCTTCGGGTTACTCCTTTGAAGGGTACCCATCGTTTCGGTATCAAGGGCAAGTTGGCTCCTCGTTACATTGGTCCCTTTCGCATTCTCGCTAAACGAGGAGAGGTTGCCTACCAGTTGGAACTACCTCCACATCTTTCTCGAGTTCATGATGTCTTCCACGTCTCTCAACTCAGGCGTTGCTTCTCGGATCCCATCCGCGGAGTGGACCACGAAACGCTTGATCTCCAAGATAACCTCACATACCGAGAGTACCCGGTTCGTATTCTTGATCAAGTAGAGCGTGTTACCCGACGTTAGAACATCAAGTTTCTCAAAATTCAGTGGTCTCATCATTCCGAGAGAGAGGCTACTTGGGAGCGAGAAGATCGTCTTCGATTGGAGTACCCCGCTTTCTTTCCGTCGACCCCTGAATCTCGAGACGAGATTCTGTCAAGTGGGGGCGAGTTGTCACATCCCTAGTCTGGTATGACTTAGACTAGCTAGCTATTTGTGCATCATATTTAAATTTCATTTAAATTTGAAATGAGGATTGGTGGAACCCTCAGAATCATTTTTGAAAATGACCCAAATAAAAATTTCTCCAAAAGGGTCCAAGAAAATGCTCATGTTGCCCTCTGAAAATATTGGACAGAGATAAAAATCAAAACAATATTTTTAGGAGCTCATGGATATTTATTTTGGCCATTTGGATCAATTCGATAAATATTTGCATTGGAAATATATTTCTATATATATGAAATATGGTCCAAAAATTATGCCAATTATAAAAGAGCTCTGGAATAATATATCTAGCTCCTGCAAAAATTGGCATAATAAAATTAAATGATTTAATATATTTATTAAATCAAAACCAATGTCAGAAAAATTAGAAAACAAAATTTAAAAAAAATGCCTACCTGTGCTCACCTGAGGCCTGGCACTGTGCGGCCCAGCTGGCCGGCCCAGCCGACTGGCTAGCGCCAGTCGTCCTCCACCTCCCGCCAGGAGGCCAGAGGCGTGTGGCCGGCGCGTGCGCACCGCCGTGCCGCCACGGCACCTGCCTGCCTGTCTTCCCCCTCGACGCCTGGACGTCCGGAACGTCGCCACGCGCTGCCCCGCACCGCTCTCACTCCCTCTCCCTCGCCCTCCTCCTCTCCCCCTGCTCTCTCTCCCTCTCACCCGAAGCACTGCCGCCGCCGCAGCTCGCCACCGACGCGCTCCCCGCCGTCCCCTCGCCCCTCCGTAGAGCCCCCGAGCTCCGCCGCGACCCCCTCTACCTCCTCATCGAGCCAAGCAAGACGGAGCATCCCGTGGAGCCATCACCGTCGCCATCCTCGCCTCCGGCCGCCATGGGTACTCGCCGTTGATTCGGGAGCTTCCGGGCATCCCCGACCTCGCCCTCGCGCTCGCTGAATCCGCGGTGAGCTCCTCCATCGTTCCCCTTTCTTCTCCCCCTCGTATCCACGCCGTAGCACCGTTCCCCACCACGGCCGAAGCCTCTCGCCGCCGTCCATGTCGCCGCCGCCGTCTCGGCCCGCCTCCGCCCAAACCAAGCCTCTCTCCGCGTTCCTGGTGCCACGAGGGTGCCGCCAGGCCCCTCAGGTGGCCTCCCCGTGCCCCGCAGCCCGATCCCGCTCCTCCCACCTGTCCCACCAGATGCGCGAGAGCCCGGGCTACGCCCCGGTGCTCTCAGATGCCGTCCCCGTGGCCTGTGGCGCGGACTCCGCCGCGTCCAGAGGTCGCCGGCGACGAGCCCCCGTCGCCTGAGCCCTGCCAGGTGGGGCCGGCCCGTCAGGTGATTAGCTTAGTGCTAATCACCGTTAACTAACCCCCCCTGACGCTGACCAGTGGGCCCGACCCCCCCCTAACCTTTTAATTAAATTAAATTAACCCCTGTTAACCCCCCTGTCACTGACGTGTGGGTCCCACACGTCAGGTTTGACCGGACCAGCCCAGTTGACCGCTGACGTCGTGCTGACGTCATGCTGACGCAATTATATATTTTCTGGAATTAAAATAATTCAGAAAATCCAGAAAATGATTTAAACTTAAAAAATTCATAGCAATTCAACCGTAACTCAGATTAAAATAATTTATATATGAAAAATTATCAGAAAAATGCAAGCTTTCCATCTGTAATAGTTTCATGCATGACAAACCAACTTATAAATGCTGAATATGAGAAAACACATCATGGCATATTAAGAGACTTATTTTTGGAGTTGCATTTGAACTTTTTGTTCAAATGGACTTCATTCAATTGAATACTAGTTGCATTAGCTCAAACAGCATCACATCTACATGCCATGTTCATGCATCATATTGTTGCATATGATTGTGTTTTGATTGCCGGCACCGTTCCTTCTCGATAGGTCCTGCTCCGGAGACGTTCCAGAGTACCTGTCCGTGAAGCAGTGCCTTCCTTGTTGTTTTACCAGGCAAGCAAACCCCCTTGTTCATTTCGATAAAACCCTACTCTCTTGCTCCTGCTCTCAGTTATTGCATTAGGACAACAACGATTCATCTGCTACTTTGTGCTGCGGTAGTTGAACCCATTCCTCTGCATGACCTGTCATTGCCACAGTAAATAGTTGAAACCCACTAGCATGTGTAGGAGTTGATTGAAGCCACTGATGTGTTCCTACCATGCTATGCCTGCTATTGCTTAGAGTTGTGTCAGGTCTGATTCATTGGGAATGAATTGGAGTGTTACGATATGTTCCGATGCTGAGAGTGAAGTGTGTGAACACGATTTGGTAAAGGTAGCGGTGAGAGGCCATGTAGGAGTACATGGTGGGTTGTCTCACTGGAACCGTCCTTAAGCCATGAGTTCTGTGTATGTTGTCCAATGACTCGATACTACCACACATTGGGCTCCGGGCGCTCCAAGCCCTCTCGACTTATTAACCAACTTGATCTCTGTCCAGGAGTCGCAACTAGTTTCTGGTGTTTGTAGGTAGTGCTATTTTTCTACCAAGTGGCACCCGGCAGGGTGGGCTTGGGACAGACTAGGCACACGTGGCACGGTGTACCGAGTGGCACCCGGTTGGTGGGCTCGGGAACCCTGCTCACATCGTTTGGGGTCGTGAGCGACACCCCGGCCGGATCTCCTTGCGGATGGAACCCGAATAGGCGATAAACCTGGGCTAGAGTCTTGTGTGGTTAGTCAGGTCGTGGCCGACACCCTCGCCAGACTTCCGCTTGAAGGTTGCCGAGATACATGACGTGTACATGGCGGTAAGTGGCGAGAGCGTGTGTGAAGAAGTACACCCCTGCAGGGTTAACATGATCTATTCGAATAGCCGGGTCCGCGGTTATGTACTTCTTGGATGCTTACATGGTACATAGACAACTTGAAGTGGATACTATAAAATGCTCAAGACAAGTGTGAGTGCTATGGATGGCCTTCTCGTAGGGAGACGGGGACGAATCCATAGTAGTGTATTGTGTGGTGATTAGTGGACTCGTGTACGTTGTTTCACCTCCAGAGTTTCTGGTAGTCGTAGAGCAGGATAGCCACAGAGTCAAAGCTGGCTTGCTGCAACTAAACCCCACGTTACCCTCTTGATACAAGTGCATGTATGATAGGATCTGATGTAAGTCTTGCTGAGTACCTTTGTACTCATGTTGCTTTATTTATGTTTTTGCAGCTGGGACTTCGGTCTTACTAGTGTTCTCGTGGACTTCGACTAGTAGCTAGTACCTCAGCTACGATCTTGATCGGATGTTGTAGATAGTCAGGCTCTTCAGCCTTTTTCTTTTGTAGATGTCTGTACCCAGACATGTAATGCTTCCGCTTGTTGCTTGTATGCTCTGTATGATGGGTCTTGTGACCCCTGTTTGCAATATTTGCTATGACGGCTCTTCTGAGCCTTTATCTATATGATTGATGAGTTATGCTGTGATGCCATGTTGTACAGCACATACTTGCATGTTATGCGTACGTGTAATGTGTATTGCTATGTGTGGGATCTGACTATCTAGTTGTTTATTCTTAGTAGCCTCCCTTACCGGGAAATGTCTCCTAGTGCTTCCACTGAGCCCTGGTAGCTTGCTACTGCTCCGGAACACTTAGGCAGGCCGGCATGTGTCCTTCTTCGATCCTGTGTCTGTCCCTTCGGGGAAATGTCACGCGATGAATACCGGAGTCCTGCTAGCCCGCTACAGCCGGTTCACCGGAGTCCTGTTAGCCCAGTGCTACAGCCTGGATTCACTCGCTGATGACCGACACGTTCGATGCTGGGTCATGGATGCCTGTCCCTGTAAGTTAGTGCCACTTTGGGTTTACGACTAGCCATGTCAGCCCGGGCTCTTTATCATATGGATGCTAGCGACACCATCATATACGTGTGCCAAAATGCGCAAACGGTCCCGGGCAAAGGTAAGGCGACACCCGTGGGGATACCGTGCGTGAGGCCGCAAAGCGATATGAGGTGTTACATGCTAGATCGATGTGGCATCGAGTCGGGGTCCTGACACACGGTGCATGTTGCAGGAATTAAAACAGGAAAGAAGCCGCGAGGAGATCACCCTTCAGCAGCACCGTCGTTCGCCGGAAGCCCCGTCTCTGTGGTGGAGTTGCGCTTGTCAACTCAACCTCCCGAGGCCACGGAACCAGCAGCACCTGCCTTGGGTGCAGTGGCGAAGGCGCGGAACTTCTCCAACAAGGCCTCCGCCAGGCCCTTCACGGCCTCAGCAGCGGCGGCGGAGCGCTCGGCGTCCACAGGCTCCAGCGGGTCGTCAAGGTTGGCGTTGGGGTTGCGAAGGTAGACGTGGCTAAGGATCCGCGTCAGTACTACGGAGGAAAGGACGCGAGCTCCAACCTCGGCCATGGGGCCGATGCTGGTTACGACCTCCTCAAGCGCCTCGACCAGGAAGGGAAGCAGCTTGGCAGGGCCGTCCGTGGCTCCAGCCAGCGGCTTCTCCAGGCCTTCGTCATAAAGCGACTTCAACACCATGCGAGATCTCACCTCGTAGTCCGTGAAGGCCATGCGATCCTCGGCCAAGACCTTCGCCTTGGCGTCCAGCTCAATCCTCTCCGCCTGCAGCTTCTGCTCCAACGTCTTGAGCCGACCGCGATCGGCGGACAGTTTGGTGTCACGGTCCCTGACGGTGGCCTCCCGAGCCTTCATCTCTTCCTCCTTCGCGTGATGGTCGCGAACCTCCTTGGCGAGCTCGTCACGCAAGCCTCGTAGCTCATCCTACAACACCTTGCAGCGGCCCCGAACAGTTGAAGCATCCTTCAATGCCGCGTCACGAGCGGCTATGGCTTGGGAGGTGACTTTCTTATCCTCCTTGGAAGTTGTCATAGCCTGGCTCAGCACCGCCCAGACGGAAGCGTCAGAGCGAACCCAGCCAGAGACCAACTCCAGGCGCCCGACCACCAGGCGAGGGTTGGCACCCTGGAGATCTTCTCGCAGCCAACTCAGCTCATCAGCAGCACGGTCCAAGGCGGCGGAGGAGGCAGAGGAGACGGGAACCGGTGGAGTAGGAGGAGAAGACGGCAGCGTAATCATGTCCTGGGAGGCTAGGACCTCCTGAGCCTTGGCAACCTCGGCGACAGCGTCAAGCATTGGTGCCTCCGGAGTCAGCGGGGCCATGGGGGCTAGCCCCCCGCCAGAGCATCCCTCTTGGCCTCGCGAGGACGATCGGGCAGGGGAGGTGCAAGCTCCACCGTCTCCCCTTCCCGCAAGCGAAGGCGCGGCCACAACACACGAGCTTGGCCAAGCGAGGCCACCTTGTCCCCCTTCAGCCTCTTCGCCGCAGGCGGCGGCCTACCCAAACAATGGAGGATGTCAAGCCCTGACAGCAAAAACGAGAGCAAAGCAGAGTTTGAGTACTTGCTGGTTAGCCGTGGCAGACTCCAACGGCCTCTAGCCGAGCTTGAAGCCCGAGAGCCTCTTGCGGGGCGCAGCCTCGGGAGGTCCAGCAGCAGAGGAGGGCGCACCAGAAGGGCTGGAGCTGGCTTCGGGCAGCACCTGGGCTGGAGTAGACCCTCGGGGGATCAGCCCTGACCTGTCCTTCTTCGGGATCACGGGAGGGTCCTCTCCCCCTCGCCTGGCGTTGGCCTCGTTGTCGTCCGGCATGGAGCGGAGGACGTTGGACCTGCGCCAAGGGGAGTTCCCCCCGTCTCCTCAGTGGTCGCCTCCGAGTCGCGTTCCTCCTCTTCCTCGTATACCTCCTCTCCCCCGTCGGAATCGCTGGAGGACAACTCTATTGTCACCGTCGCCGCCTGGCCCTTAGGGGGCACCGCCGGCACCAGACCGTCCCCGTCAAAGGTGGGCATGGCGTCCACCACCCGCTCCTAGTCGTCGCGAAGGAACAAGGGGATAGGAGCACCCTCCAGGCTTGGCACGTCCTCTTCGACCAGGAAGCGGAGAGCGGCAGTCAGATCTTCATCAGCCAGGGCCTCCAAGTTCAGGCGGAGGACGGCGTCTGCATCCTTGAGTCTCGACAACGGGCGCGAGTGCGCCTGAAGTGGAGCCACCGGATGCTCCAGGAACTCCTTCAGGAGCGTGGCCCCGGTCAGCTTTGCCGCCTTCATATTTCTAGGCCTCAGGTCAGCGTTCATCTTCTCCAGCACCAGCTTCACCCTACAGTCGTCAAGCTTCGCATGGGACCAGACCTCGACGGACTAGGGCGGCCCCGTGGGCAGCACTAGCCGAGAGTTGATGCATATGGCATCCAGCATAACCCACTTGCTCCGAAAGCCGTCGACCCTCTTCCCGGCCTTCGAGATTGCGTTGGCTTTGGAGTACGCAACAAAGCTTGCACATGCCGAGATATTGGCGCCAGTGACTCAAAGGAAGAAGATGTGGCGCAACAAGGCCACGGAGGGCATCACCTCGACGTGCGCCTCGCAGTAGTAGGCAAAAATTGACAGAAGGAGAATAGAGTTGGGATGGAGATGCAGAGCGTGCAGGTTATAATGGCGGAGGACGGCATAAAAGAACTCGGAGAAAGGAGACACCAGGCCAGCGATCACGACGCTCATGAAGAAGGGGTAGAAGGTGCTTCCCTTGTCCTCCGGCCGGGCGGAGCCGGGTCGGAGCGCAGTCTCCCCCATCTCGCTGCCTTGCGCCGCCGTCATCAGGCGCATGAGGGTGAGAGTCTTCTCTGTCATGTTGGGGGGGTCCAGAGCCGGCCGGCGAGTACCAGGCCGATGGAGCCCCGGCCGCAGTCTTGCAGGGCGCCATTGCTCGCTGGAGGAGAAAGGGTGAGGCGGATCTGGAGATTTTGGAAGCAGGAGGGCAAGAGTAGGAAAGTGGATCTGGAGCAAGGCTAATGAGAGCAATGAAGGTAAGCCTCACTAGAGCCAGCCTTTTTGTCAGACGGGCAGTTGCCGAGGCAGCGTGGGGAAGTGGAGATGCCCATGTCCAATCAACCGCCATGTGGCGACCAAGGCCACAGGCTGTTGGGGCACGTGGCGCTCCGCACAGGGGCTACTGTCAGCATTCTGGGAACGGGGGTCCCCAGACTTGCCTGCCTACGGCCTGCGGCGTGGCTCAAGTGGTGGCCCAGTACGGCCCATCTTCATCAACTCAAGCTCAAGACCCTCGCGAGGGGCCAAGCCTCGCGGGGCGGATGACGAAGGGCTTCCTCAGGAGCGGCCTCACCAGGCAGGCTCGCGAGGAGGCGGAGAGATCAAGGCAGGGGTACCTCGCGAGGTGCTCATGACACAAGCCGTGACGACCGAGACCAGGCGGGTGCTAGTCTGCGCAGTGTCCTTGTTTCCTCTTTGGTGCAAAGGGGGCAAGCGCATGCGTGGAATACCGGGGCATCAGGCAAAGGTTACCATTTCAGTGCAACGAGACCAAGACCAGCAGAATGGCAGGACGGAGGTCACCGTGGAGCCCAAGATGGCATCATCGCTAGTGCCTTCGGCAGCCGAAGACCAACTTTAGTCAGGATAACTTGTACTAGATGTTCCCCTTCAAAATGGCCGTTGTTGGCTTCCTTCCCGCTCGATATTTGGGAAGAGGACCAGGGCCTCTATATATAGAGCTAGCCACCACATAGTAGATCATCTCATCTAGAGGCGGGAAGATCCATCCCAAGTAGAACACCGCACCAGCTCAAGAACACCTCTCGCGAGGCTGTTCTTCCCCTGTACTGTTCATCGTCAGCCCCTGAGGCAATCCACCACACCACACACTGGATTAGGGTGTTACACCATGACGGTGGCCCGAACCAGTATAAACTTCGTGTCCCTTGTGTTGTTCATCGTTTAGCTTAGATTCGTAGCGAGACATTGGGACGTGGATCAGTAGGGGAAAGATCTTCGCGCGCACCCCAGAGTTCGAACCTTAAGGGTTTGCCGGAACCCGATATCCGACACTAGCCTTCCCCAAGTTGATTTCCACTCAAATCCTCTTTCGACCAAATCCAAATCCTGTGAGAGAGAGTTGAGTGTTGGGGAGACTATCATTTGAAGCACAAGAGCAAGGAGTTCATCATCAACACACCATTTGTTACTTCTTGGAGAGTGGTGTCTCCTAGATTGGCTAGGTGTCACTTGGGAGCCTCCGACAAGATTGTGGAGTTGAACCAAGGAGTTTGTAAGGGCAAGGAGATCACCTACTTCATGAATATCTACCCTAGTTAGGCAAGTCCTTCGTGGACGACGACCATGGTGGGATAGACAAGGTTGCTTCTTCATGGATCCTTCGTGGGTGGAGCACTCCGTGGACTCGCGCAGCCGTTACCCTTCGTGGGTTGAAGTCTCCATCAACGTGGATGTACAATAGCACCACCTATCGGAACCACCACAAAAACATCCGTGTCTCCAATTGCGTTTGCCTTCTCAAACTCCTCCCCTTTACCTTCATATGCAATTGTTTTACATTCCGCTGCTATACTCTTAGAATTGCATGTGTAGGTTGATTGCTTGACTTGTGCTAAGTTGCTAAAATCTTCCAAGAACTAAAATTGGGAAAAGGCTAGATTTTTATATGGTCAAGTAGTCTAATCACCCCGCCTCTAGACATACTTTCGATCCTACAACGGTGTTCCTCGACAATGGAAGCGCCTCGCAGCGTTTCTAGCAAAGTGTCCGACGCCTCTGGATGGACAAAGGTCATCGGTGGAATAGGCACGCCCCCTTCCTTCGAGAAGGGGTGCTTGCCAGATTCTGGAGCCGTTTGGGTCTCCAGAATTATATTCGGTGGGGGCCCGAATTGAATATGGCCCCCATCATCAGTATCCATGGGGGTTTGTTCCCCCATGTGTCCGGCTCCACCGTACGGCGCTTCCTTGATGGCCTTCGGGTTCTCTCCCGGGCCTGGGATCCTTCGGGACGATGCCTCGGCGCCATCCATGACCTTGGGAGAGGAGGCCACGGGAAGGGTCCCGCTGTCCATCGCGTCCGGGTCCAGCGAATCCTCCGATGATAAGGACCACTCAAGGTTGGACCGAGCCGGACTACAAATGCATAATTCAGTACATTGAAGCAATGAAGTAAATGGGGCCGGATACATCAACATGTCTTGACACTTACGATTTGGCCAGGGGCTTGTCCCTGGGCTCCCACTCCCAACTGCTGTCGGTGGCCGCTGTGGAGCTGTCCGGAAGGGAGGCTTTCCTCTTCTTGGATGCCTCGGCCTCCGGATGTGAGGAGGCCGGCCTCTTCTTTATCCTCCTGTAGGGGGGAACAACTTTCTTCTTCTTCCTCATCCTCCTTGTCATCTTCAGCACTGGAGGAGTGTGTCTCGGCGTCTTCGGAGGTTGCGTCCGAAGTTCCCTTGCAACGGAGACCACCTCTGGTCCCCTTGGCCTTCTTCTCTGGCACTTGATAAGGCGCCAGAACCAGCATCTTTGTCAGAAGCGGGACTTCCGGGTCTTTGGGCAGCGGGGCCGGACATTTAATCCGCTCCGCCATCTCTGTCCAGGCCTGAAAAAATTAATGGAGAGGCTTAGTTGCCTTCCTCAAGTATGCAAGTAAAGGTTATGCCTTGAAAGCATGAAAGAACTTACCGGACTAGTAGGGTGCGCCAAGTCATGCCCTCGATCCTCGGTCGTGGGTGGTGGCACCTCGTTGGCCTTGAAGAGCACCTTCCAGATATCTTCGTGCATCGTGCCGAAGAGCTCCAGTAGGGTCTGGTGCTTGGCCGGATCGAACTCCCATAGATGGCAAGTCCGGCGTTGGCACGGAAGGATCCGGCAAACAAGCATCACCTGGATCATGTTGACGAGCTTGATTCTCTTGTTTATCATGTTCTGGACGCACGTTTGGAGCCCTGTCAGCTCGTCCAGGGAAGACCAGTTCAGGCCTTTCTCTTGACAGGAGGTAAGCCATATCGGTACTCCAGACCAGAATGCAGGAGCCGCTGCCTAGTTGGTTCCGTGCGACTGTGTAATATAGAACCACCCTGACTGCCACCCTTTGACAGTTTCCACAAAGGAGCCTTCGGGCCATGTGACATTGGGCATCTTGCCCACCATGGCGCCTCCGCACTCTGCTTGTTGGCCGCTCACCACCTTCGGCTTCACATTGAAGGTCTTTAGCCATAGGCCAAAGTGAGGCGGGATGGTGGAGGAAGGCCTCGCACACGACAATAAATGCCGAGATATTGAGGATGGAGTTGGGGGACAGGTCGTGGAAGTCCATCCTGTAGTAGAACATGAGTCTGCGAACAAATGGGTGGAGAGGGAATCCAGCCCGCGGACGAAGTGTGAGATGAATACCACCCTCTCCTGGGGCTCTGGGTGGGGACGATCTGTCCCTTGGCCGGAAGCCGATGGGTGATTTTCTTGGCCAGGTACCCAGCCTCCCGGAGCTTCGTGATGTCCTTCTCCTTAACAGTGGAGGCCATCCACTTGCCTCCAGCTCCGGATCCGGACATGGTGGAGTGCTTTTTTGGATGAAAAAGACGAGAGCTTGGGCGCTGGAGCTTGAGAATGGATGGGCAGAGGAAGGAGAAGGCGTGGGTGAAAAAGGGGTGAATCCTTGTCTCTTTATAAGGACAGTGAATATCAAGCGCCTCACAATTCGCCTTAAAACTCGCCCATTCCTAGGCCAGATAGCACGGTTGAATTACCAACACCCGTATTGATGAGAATCCCGCAATAAGGGGACACGATCTCTTCTTTGGCAAGACGTGCCAATGAAACCGCACCTCGAAATATGGAGCGGTAGGCTAAAAACGGTTCGAATAATGACCGGGCGGAGATGTGATGTCACACTACAAAAAGTTGTCAACAGATTGGACTTGTGGAATATTATACTCTCTACCATTGTGTGTGGTACTTGTTTTGCAGAGCCGAACACGTTTTCTATGTTCTGAGACTATGTTGGAGTATTCGGAGAAGGAACCCGCCTTGCAATGCCGGAGACAATATGTGTGCCGGACTCATCATCATTGAAGCCTGGTTCAGTGGATACTAAGGGAGTCCTGGATTAAGGGGTCCTCGGACAGCCGGACTATATACATGGGCCGGACTGTTGGGCTATGAAGATACAAGACTCCCATATCCGGATGGGACTCTATTTGGCGTGGAAGGCAAGCTTGGCGATTCGGATGTGTAGATTCCTTTCTTTGTATCCGACCTTGTACAATCCTAGCCCCCTCCGGTGTCTATATAAACCGGAGGGTTTGGCCCGTAGGACACAATCATAATCCCATAGGCTAGACTTCTAGGTTTTAGCCATTACGATCTCGTGGTAGATCAACTCTTGTAATAGTCATATTCATCAAGATCAATCAAGCAGGAAGTAGGGTATTACCTCCATAGAGAGGGCCGAACCTGGATAAACATCGTGTCCCCCATCTACTGTTACTATCGACCTTAGACGCATAGTTCGGGGCCCCCTACCCGAGATCCACCGGTTTTGACACCGACACCTCCACTACAAATCGGCTTCTCCCTCGTCCTCTTGAAGAAAACCGCTGATGCGTGCGGCAGTAGGGTTTGTAGGAGTACTATGGCGTGCGCGGCCATGTCGTAGTAAACGGGAGAGGGATTTAGTTTGAGTCAACGCCTTAAATATGTGTGAGCCGCTTGGTTTTATGAGAATGAGGCAACATTTTGGGTTCGGGGACCAGTGGAGTAGGTTCGACCGAAAGGCAGTGATGCATGGGCCCTGCATTTTGATATACTCGGGGCCGCGTGAAATTTGCTACTCTACTCAAAACTAGTAAGGTACACATCCATTGAACGCATGAGATTTGGAAACCAAATTATGAATAAATACACACTATAGCATGTAAATCTTTGAGTCATATATGCATGATGTAGATGTTCATTTAGTTCTTATAGTTAATCTCATTCAAAATCAATTAGTTTTATAAAAATGATAAGATTCATGGGGTTGTACGTTGTAAAGCATAAAGTAAAAAACAAATAATGGCAATTCATTTAGAAATAAAAAATTGGGCAATTATGATACGGAAGATTCTAGAACAAAGGAGAAGTGCTTGTGTTTTGAGGTTTGTCCATATGCTTAAGTTCAACCATGGAGTCTTCTAAATTGTACATGTGGCAGATCTGGTGGAAAGTTGATGATATCCAACGGCCAGTAGTACTCGGATTTGCCATCTCTGCACTGTTGTATTACCTTCATCCGACGACCATCTTTCAAAGTTATTCGCACACTATATAGTTCTTGTGCCATAGTTGCATGTCTTGGAAAAAAGCTACTAGTGGGTTGTACTAGCTATTTAGGAATAGAAGATGTATACATGGAAGTTGTAGGGAAAGAGATGCCATGGAGTATCTCAATTCCTATGAGTAGGGATTGGAAAAGAGATGTCATTTGGTTCACATCATAGGAACTTTTTTATTGAATCTAGAGATGACATGTATCTCAATTCCTATGAGGAGCGATTAGAAAAGAGATGTGATTTGGTTCATATCATATGAACTTTTCTATTGAATATACGCTAAGGTTTATTTTCCTTTGAAATTATGGGAGTATTGGAATCCATTCATATGAACCAAGTTGCTCTAAAGCTATAAAAATGATATCATGTTTATTTCCTTTGGAATGTGGCGTATATGAATCTATTCCTATGAACAATTCGCTCTAAAGGAAAAAATCTGATAAAAATCATATCATATAGAGTTCCTATGATATTCCTCCACACCAAAGGATGGTTGAAATTGGTGCAGGTGATACGATGGTCTTTCTTTGTAGACTCCTCCCCCATCTTTATAGTTACCTCTCGAAGATGAATGAAATGATATTTACTAGGTATTCTACATGTGCAATTTTGTACACGAAAACTCGGTAAAAGTTTGCGAGGTTCGAGTTTTCAATAAAGCTTTATGCACTGCACTTTGGAAGGAGGGAGCATACGACAGTTTCTAACACTCACATGGAAGATTTGTGTGTAGGGAAAGGAGTGGTTGTTCTGTTAAATGACATGGCAAAACTGACATTGTCGGATGCCGATCTAACGGTTCTTACGGCGTTCGTCAGGAAAAGGCTTGTGGCAAACGTTTGTCAGATAATGATTTATGGACACATGCATTGCATTGATACGTGCCCCCCTATCTCTCACGCACACACACCCTCACGAGTCACGACTCTCCCGAGTCCTCTCGCACCCACCATCTATCTAAAGGTAGACGTCGCACACATATGTGCTCTTCACACCCTACCCTCAGAACTTCAAAAAAACAAAAGACGTCGCGCACATTTTATTTTAGCTCACATGTCACACACTTATACTATTACTCTTGTGGCGAACATTCTTTGGGCATAGTATATTGTACTCTCACGAAGAGAAGCGGTGCACGCACGCACTAGTTCTCTCACACCCACTCGCGGGTACACGTAGGAGCACATTTTTTTGAAGCTGGTACAACAAAATCACTCCACTATATATATATAAGTAGCAGCCTTAGCGCTTGCTTTACTAGGGTTCCTCTCATTCACTCTCTCATTCTCTCAAGATCCAAGAAATACATAGGTGGCCACACTCTCTCTCTGCTCACGGCTGGTCACAAATCTGGCCAAACAACCTCGACCGGGGCAGGGGTATAGGTGCATCGTTCACGCTGTCATCGGCGGCAAGGGAGCAGACCAACGGCTGCCCGCACGTCCCGATCGGTGGCCGTGCCATTCTCTTCGAGAGAGCGCCTGCTCGGGAGGGCCTCTGACCCCTTCTTCCTCCGTGCGGTATTGTGACCAAGATGCGACCTCCCGACGCCGTCTTTTCCACATGCCGACAACCCTCAAGTATATATTCCTTCGAAACCTACCTTCTACTACCCCAGCTCCCCACTTGGCTCATGTGGATCTTTTTCTACTTCTGTCTGATGTTCCAAAGCCAAATAGACTTTTACTATTATTAGAGGTAAAGCTAGTTCATACAGTCATCTCTAAGAGTTGGTTCAAACAGGGGAGAAAGTGGAAAAGATGTAGCATGAATCTAGGACTTGGTTCTAAGAGGAAACGGGGGAAAGTAGTAGATACTAGCTACCCAACCGGTCTCTTGGTCGAAAAGACAAAGAAAGCATGGTGGATGTTGAAGGATGGGTGAAGTGGACCTGTCTCTTGGTTGAAAAGGGAAATAAAGTGACGGGTGTTGGGGGACAACGCAAATGAGAATGAGCAGGTCTAGATTTCCTGTGCTCACATAGGAAAATGTCGCCGAGGAGATAAAAAATGGAACAACTGCAGACATGCTGCCTTAGTGTTTGCCGCTCTCGGCAACCACATATGCCTCACCACTTTATGCCCATGCTGTCCCTACGCCCATATCGCTACCGTTAATGTAAAATCACATGAAGCATTAAGCAATGCCACCTAATGTCACTATAAGTAATGGTCTAGTACCATTGATAAATTGAAGCAATGCCACCGCCATTTTATGAAGTGCTTCCATCTTGCTTTATTTCCCATGAATTGTGTTTTTGTAGTTACACTTAAATCTCACACCACTAACATTGCTTCATCCCAGTGGAACTCCACAAATTTGATTGCACATTTACTGACCATGTGCTACTCTAATGACAGTAACACTAATGCTATTGTTCTGCATGTTAATCTAGTGGCAGTGTTGGTGTGATGTGATACTACTTACTTAAGGGCACTTTCATACTGTCAATATAGTGCCAATTATAACACAATAGATGCTGTTGTTAATCATACGCCACTGCAAATATCTGTCACTGTTTAAATAACCATATTTCGTATTTGTGCAAACAGGGATGTCTGTCTCCATATCGTTCCGGGATGTCTGTCTCCGTACTGTTTCTATCAGCGCAATCAAAAGCACACACCTCAGTTTTAGTAGAACTGTGCAAAATGAGATGGCTATCCCTCGCTGCCATCGTCTAACTACCCATCTTCCAGGTATTCCTACATTGGTAGTAACTAGGTAGAATGACAAATGCAATCTAAAAGAAGTTGATTCGTATGTTTTACTTCCGGATTGGGGTGTAGGGGCGAGCGAAAATAACTGCATCCTAGTCCGGAATGCACTTTCTACTAGTTCATCCATGGACGAGGACTAGCTGGCACGGTTGCACGACGGTTTTTTGGACAGGTGCGCGTACAAGAGGCATTGTGGTCTGCTTATTTCTACAAATAGCGGTGCTTAAATTTAGTGGAATGCACAAGAATTTCAGCTGGTCAGTACACTGCATGGTTCAGTTCAGCATTCCAGCTAAGACTACAATTATAATTGGTTATTCTGGAATGAGAACCTAACCCTGGATGGTGGCAATAAGAAAAAACCAGAGTGAACTCCAGGAAATTTAAGCCTGCTGGGAGGCCCTTTGCTCAGAGAAGCCTTGCTTTTCCTGATTTGTAAACCTTCTCACAACTTTGTGTTTTGCTGTGAACTAGTATATGTTTGTTATGTTCTATGAATCATTGAGATGTATAAAATTGCTTAACTTATGCTTTTCAAGTTTTTTATGAAGCCGCGTTTAATGTGAGTGTTCCACATGAACGCTGGACTAGCGTGTGAACGTTTGGAATTTACATTGTGGCCTCATTTAACTGCATGAACCACTGTAACAAGATACATAGTTGCTTATATGTCAGACAACAGATTGTTGATTGTTAGCTGGTCGATAGCCTAGTGTTGAAGCGAGCTGAGCCAATGTGCTGTGTTTTGCACAACTGCTCACAAGTGGGGTAGCACCAACAGTGTTTATAAGTACTTATGTATACGGCATATAGTTCTCGAACAAGTACTCTATTTCATCAAAAACACACTGCTCGTATGATAAACCGTGACAACTTATGTCTTACCATGCCATATTCATGAAAAACTAGTGAGGACGCATCTATTTCGGAAACAGTTATGATGGTTCTCACAAGATTCACGGGCACACAAAAGTAGCAGCAGTTCCCATAGATGGATTCAAACAGAGTACTAGCCTCAGAGGGCTCGATAACATGCAAGGTTCGGATAATTAGACACAATCCAAACTACTATTAAACACTAGCTGGGGCAACTATTTCATGCCTCGATCTAATTTGGGCTGGACACAAGACGGACCTTGCCATGAACATCATGGAGGACGTCCAGCAGCAGCTCAATCTTGTGAACCTTCATGAAGAAAACCTTGTGGCCTTGCCACTCATAGACTTGCTTGTGGAGGCATGCCACGTCATTTTCCTGCGTAAGCTTGGCAAGAATAGTATGCCTTACAAACGAAGGAGTAGCTTTGAACTTCTTGTGCTTCAATACACCCTGGACAACACGCCTGACAACAGTGAGGCTGGAATACAACTCGACATTGGTATAAGCGCAAATGGCTTCCAGGACCCAATAGCCTAAGAACTCTGTTTTCCCAGTGCGTATATTCAGGTCATCTGCCTCATAGCGAGTGACATGTACAACCACACAATCCTTGTCAGCATCAGGGCTCTAACTGAAGCAGAAACAAATTTTGAATTACTTTCCAGTATAAGAAACACAAGTTACTTAAACCACTATGTATAGCAAGGCATAAAAGCTAATAAATTTTTGCATTATTCATCACCACATACTTAGATGAAAAACTACAATCGAGATCGGCAAATAAGAAAAT
>NC_041381.1:322654617-322682987 GCF_002162155.2 Triticum dicoccoides
GGACACATCCTCGAAGGGGGAAACTGCTCCTACAGTGCCACGGGGGCTGTAACCTCAAACGGGGTGTTGACAATCTCAGCAGTGGCCGTGAGCGTATCTGGGGTCGGCTCGGTGGCTGCCTCCATCTTCTTGGAGCTCTCTATCTCATGGGGATCAACCTCCCGCTGTCAGGACCCCGATTCTAAGTCACACCGATCTAGCATGTAACACCTCATATCACTTTGCGGCCTCACGCATGGTATTCCCACGGGTGTCGCCTTACCAGGCCCGGGACCGTTTGCGCCTTTTGGCTCACGTATATGATAGTGTCGCTAGCATCCATATGACAGAGAACCCGGGCCGACATGACTAGTCGTGAACCCAAAGTGGCACTAACTTACGCGGACATGCATACATGAAACAATATCGAGCATGTAGGTCAGCAGCGTGTGAATCCGAGCTGTAGAAACTGGGCTAACAGGACTCCGGGAACCCGGGCTGTAGTAGACTAATAAGGCTCAGTGGAAGCACCAGACTACATTTCCCCATAAGAGAGGCTACCAAGGATAAACAACTAGATTATCGGATCCCACACATACCAAGCATTTTAAAATCATACACACAATATGCTCGATATGTGCAAATACAACATGGCATCACAACAAGACTCTACGAGTCAGAGTATTTATTCAATAGGCTCCGAGAAGCCATGTGTTACAAACATAGGTCTCATGACCCAGCATACAAACAACAAGCACAAGCGGAAGCTTAACTTGTCTGAGTACAGACAACTACAAATGAAAAAGGCTGAGAAGCCTGACCATCTACAAGATCCTGCCGAGGGCACAAGATCGTAGCTGAGGTAACACGCTAAACGTCGAAGTCCATGCGGAACTACTAGTGAGACTGAAGTCTCTCTGCAAAACATAAAATAAGCAAACGTGAGTACAAATGTACCCAGCAAGACTTACAATAGAACTAACTACATATGCATCGGTATCAAGAAAGGGGGTGATGGGGTTTAACTGCAGCAAGCCAGCTTTGACTCGGTGGCTATACTAAACTACGACTGCAAGTAACTCTTCTGAGGTGGCGCACACGAGTCCACATATTCACCATATCAATACACCACTATGGATCCGCTCCCGTCTACCTACGAGAACGCCATCCATAGCACTCACGCTTATCTTGCGCATTTTAGAGTATCCACTTCAAGTTATCTATGAACTGTACAGGCAACCCAGAAGTCCTTTACCGCGGACACGGCTATTCGAATAGATAATGTTAACCCTGCAGGGGTGTACTTCTTCACACACGCTCTCGCCACTTATCGCCGTTTACACTACATGTACTCGGCAACCTTCAAGCGGAAGCCCAGCGAGGGTGTCGGCCACAACCTGACTAACCACACAAGTCTCTCGTCCAGGTTTATCGCCTATTCGGGTTCCATCCACAAGGAGATCCAACTAGGGTGTCGCTCACGGCCCCAAACGATGTGTGCAGGGTTCCCAAGCCCACCTCGACGGGTGGTTCTACGATTGGTACACCGTGCCATGGTGCCTAGTATGTCCCAAGCCCACCTGTACCGGGTACCACTTGGTAAACTACTAACACAACCTACAAACTCCAGAACTCATCCATATCTAGGATTGGGTCAAAGGAATTGTGTTCCGCAGATCAAAATGCCAATCCAGCTTCTGCTCTGCTCTACCTTGGAGTGTTACCATCTTTATGTCAAGAGTGTCATGACAATTGCACCACCTCTTATGAATTCTTGATGTAGTAATACTTCTTGCCATCATTGTTAATTCCTCCATTCCCGTGTTATTATAACCGGAATGCCGACAAGTGAATCGTGATGTGTGAAATCAATACTGCTAGCAACCCCATTGCTTGGTAGTTAATGGACAATAATTAGCGTGTTGGCATTGAATTATCATTCTAAGATTGATCGTGCTACCTTGTCCATTTTCCCTGGTGCACTCCTCGATCAATGAGATAGGATTGTGTCAATCCATCACTCTCTTTATCACATCGTCTTGCCCTGAAAAGCAAGATTGATCTCGAGCTTAGTAACATACCGGTGGTTCGTGATTTTCCGAATATCTTCTCGGAAGTGTTACCAGGTTATCCCCTGACTGATATGTTGAGCTCGTGATCAAGTTGGTTTTCTTATAAACCACTCCTTCTCTAAGAATCTGTGTTGGATACCCCTGAGCTAGTTGGTTAAGCTGAACTGCAACTTGGAGAGTTGGAAGATAAAAGCTTGCCTAACTTATTTCATTTCCAAAGGGATATCTTGTGTTTGTGTGTTTGTTGTAGAAAGATGATTTCTTGATCGATTGGTCCTCGTGATCAGTTGTTGAACCTATCGTCTTGCCCAAACCATGATTTGAGTGTGGGCCATCGTCAAATCAAGTTAGAACCAACGATATTTGTAATGTTGTCTTACTCGTGGTTGATTCCTCGAGTATACACCATTACATCTTTTGGTCTGACCAATACTATCACATTGTTCACATAATTGTGGAACTCCAGTTATACGAAAATCCCAATGAGTTGTTGTTGATCCCATCAGCAACATTTTATCTCATCCATGATTCATGTTGAACATTAAATAGTGTTGGAAACTTTTTAAGCATTGCCTTCGTGTTCCATTCATGAGGTATATGTTTGGATGGAAGAAGTGACTTCCTCTAGTTCATGTGCATTTGAAGCAAGTTGCCACCATGAATTCGAGAAAGTTTGTTTTTTTCGCCTCCTATGGAATCGTCTGAAGTCAGTCACGCATGTGTGAAGTATTCTATGGTTTGATAGACTGATCATCTCCATTCCATATGTATTCCTAGCACACAAAGCCACTGATTGACTTGTTCAAGGAAAAGAGGTTCCTTCTTAAGACCCGAGCTTATACAAGGACCTCGATATCCCCAATGATGGTTCCCAACCAGAACTCAGTAGTGTTTTATCATAAGACTACTATGTGGCACTACAAAAAAAGACACATCCGTAACATTTTGGGCCGAACGATTTTTTTTTCTGTCATACATATGACACTTCTATGACGATAATTGTGACAAAACCCGGTATCATCATAGATGTGGTGGGCTCCTACTTCTATGACAAAAAATCATGATAGAAAATGGGCTTTTCGTCCTGGGCAGGCTAGAGACACAGCTGCATAACATTCGTTGGGCCGTCCATGACGGAAAAAACCATGGTAGAAGCGAGGGGGAGGAAAATTTCGGGGAGTTGCCGGTTACGGTGGGAGGTCGGGAGCCAAGCGATGCGCGTTTCTCTCGTACACGTACGCGCGTGTGTGCGAGGCGTTGGCTCTAACTGAACCCGAGCGAGGCGTTAGGCTCTAACTGAACCTGAGCGATTGCACTGCAGGCTACACGTTATTGAACCCGAGCGATTGATCGATGGCTGTTAACTGAACCCGATGGAGCGATTCCTTCGATACTACTGCTAACTGAAGCCGATCGATTGGATGAATAGTGAGTGTTGCAGGGGGGGTTGGATGAACAATGAGCGGTGGCGTTGCCTCTGGATGAACAGGACCCCGTGGTGTGGAGGGCTGGATGAACAGTACACGGTGGAGGGGTGGCCGTGGAGGGGTGATTGAACAGGACCCCGTGGTGTGGAGGGCTGGATGAACAGTAGACGATGGAGGGGTGGCTGTCGAGGGGTGGTTGAACAGGACCCCGTGGTGTGGAGGGCTGGATGAACAGTAGATAGTGGAGGGGTGCCCGTGGAGGGGTGGTTGAAAAGTAGCCGGTGGAGTAGCGCGCGGCGGAGGCTGGATGAACAGGAGCCCGTGGAGGATGGATGAACAGGAGCCCGTGGAGGTATATGTTTGGATGGAAGAAGTGGCTTCCTCTAGTTCATGTGCATTTGAAGCAAGTTGCCACCATGAATTCGAGAAAGTTTGTTTTTTTCGCCTCCTATGGAATCGTCCCAAGTCAGTCACGCATGTGTGAAGTATTCTATGGTTTGATAGACTGATCATCTCCATTCCATATGTATTCCTAGCACACAAAGCCACTGATTGACTTGTTCAAGGAAAAGAGGTTCCTTCTTAAGACCCGGGCTTATACAAGGACCTCGATATCCCCAATGATGGTTCCCAACCAGAACTCGGTAGTGTTTTATCATAAGACTACTATGTGGCACTACAAAAAAAAGACACATCCGTGACATTTTGGGCCAAACGAATTTTTTTCTGTCATACATATGACACTTCTATGACGATAATTGTGACAAAACCCGGTATCATCATAGATGTGGTGGGCTCCTAATTCTATGACAAAAATCATGACAGAAAATGGGCTTTTCATCCTGGGCAGGCCAGAGACGCAGCTGCATGACATTCTTTGGGCCGTCCATGACGGAAAAAACCATGCTAGAAGCGAGGGGGAGGAAAATTTCGGGGAGTTGCCGGTTACGGTGGGAGGTCGGGAGCCGAGCGATGCGCGTTTCTCTCGTACACGTACGCGCGTGTGTGCGAGGCGTTGGCTCTAACTGAACCCGAGCGAGGCGTTAGGCTCTAACTGAACCCGAGCGATTGCACTGCAGGCTACGCGTTACTGAACCCGAGCGATTGATCGATGGGTGTTAACTGAACCCGATGGAGCGATTCCTTTGCTACTACTGCTAACTGAAGCCGATCGATTGGATGAACAGTGAGTGTTGCCGGGGGGGTGGATGAACAGTGAGTGGTGGCTTTGCCTCTGGATGAACAGGACCCCGTGGTGTGGAGGGCTGGATGAAAAGTAGACGGTGGACGGGTGGCCGTGGAGGGGTGGTTGAACAGGACCCCGTGGTGTGGAGGGCTGGATGAACAGTAGACGATCGAGGGGTGGCTGTCGACGGGTGGTTGAACAGGACCCCGTGGTGTGGAGGGCTGGATGAACAGTAGACGGTGGAGGGGTGCCCGTGGAGGGGTGGTTGAACAGTAGCCGGTGGAGTAGCGCGTGGTGGAGGCTGGATGAACAGGAGTCCGTGGAGGATGGATGAACAGGAGCCCGTGGAGGCTGGAGGATGTCGACGGTAGCCCGTGGAGGTTGGAGGAGGTCGACGGTGGAGATGAACAGTATCCCGTGGAGTCCCGTTTTGCGGTACGCCACACCCCTCCCGATGAACAGGACGCCCGTTTCGACCGTAGCACTCCAACACAAGTCCGTTTCGTCTGTTTTGCGGTACGCCACACCCCTCCCGATCAACAGGGCCCCCGTTTCGACGTAGGAGGTCCGTTTCGTCCGTTTTGTGGTACGCCACACCCCTCCCGATCAACAGGACCCCCGTTTCGACCGTAGGAGGTCCATTTCCTCCGTTTTGCGGTACGCCACACCCCTCCCTATCAACAGGACCCCGTTCCGAACATGGCCGGTCGAACACAAGGCCGTTTCCTCCGTTCTGCGGTACGCCAAGCCTCGTTTCCATCACCTGTTCCGTCCAAGACGGTTGGCTCCCATGCATTCCGTTGCCTCCCGATGAACACGACGCATTCCGTTGCCTCCCCATGAACACGACGCATTCCGTTGCCTCCCCATGAACATGACGACGACGCTATTTCTCCGTTCCGACCCAGCCATGTACGTAAGCGCGAGTAGGCGTTCGATACCCTGCCCGTATGTACGTACGTGGCCGTATTTTCTTTCTTGCACCCACGCCGATGTAATTACGTGTACATGCTACGTGCGCGCCTCTACATCGACCAGTATGTACGTACACATTCGCGACCCGAATGACAATGCTACGTACGCTTCGACCAGGTGGGTCCCGACTGTCAGGCACTTCCTTGCCTGCGAAGATGTAGCTGGTGGGTCCCAGCAGTCAGGGGGGGAATTGTTTTGTTTTTTTTGCCCGGACGCACTTCCTTGCGTGCGAAGATGTATCTGGTGGGTCCCAGCAGTTAGGGGGAGAATGGTTTTTTTTCGGACGCACTTCTTTGCGTGCGAAGATGTAGCTGGTGGGTCCCAGCAGTCACGGGGGCGAATCGTTTTTTTTTGACGCACTTTCTTGCATGCGAAGATGTAGCTGGTGGGTCCCAGCAGACAGGGAGAATGTTTTTTTCACGAAATACGGTGGCCCGTCTGGTGGGTCCCCGCTGTTAGGTGGAGGAATAATTATTTTGCGCGTAATAAGGAGGCACTTCCTTGCTGCGGCGGTGGACCCAGCTGTCAGCCTCTCCACGTACAGTCCACGTCCGATGGAAGCCATTCCTTGACCACGTTGACCACGCCGCGCCGAGAGCACCAGGGCGGTGGATGATGGCAAGGCCTAGGAAGGGGACGACGTGGAGCCGGGGAAGACGCGGCAGTGGATGCCCACGCGTAGAGGAGTATGAGGGTTCACTCATTCGGCTGCAGTGTGAGGCTACCGTCGCTGTAGAATAATAGGGGGTGTGGGTGCATAGAGGGATGGCCTGGCCAGCGGTGGGAGTAGTAGGGGGTGGTGAGGCCTCCACGGCATCACAGCCGGCCACGGGCGGCAAGAGCAGGCGGCACGACCGGCGCTGCTTTGGGCGGCTGGAGCAAGAAGACCAGAGGGTGAAGAAGCACTATGGCCGTTGGATGGACATCGTATGGTCACTCGAGCTAGAATCATTCATATATTGACTAAAGTTGACAAAGGCCTCCGTCCCAGTCAACTTAGTAGGCCCACAAGTCAGCCTCCCACCAAGGTTGGTCCCAGCTAGCAGGGGGGTATTCATTTTTTTGTGCGTAATAAGGAGGCACTTCTGGTGGGTCCGAGCTGACAGCGGGGGGAATGTTTTTTCACGAAATACAGTGGTCGATCCTGTGGGTCCCAGCAGTCAGGGGGAAATGTTTTTTTCGCGAAATACTGGTGGCCCGTCCAGTGGGTCCCTGCTGTCAGGTGGAGGAATAATTATTTTCTGCGTAATAAGGAGGCACTTCCTTGCGGCTGCCATGGACCCAGCTGTTAGCCTCTCCACATACAGTACTCTTCCGATGGAAGTCGGTCATTGACCACATTGACCACACCACGCCGAGAGCACCACGGCGGTGGACGACGGCGAGGCCTAGGAAGGGGACGACACGGAGCCGGGGAAGATGCGGCAGCGGAAGCCCGCGCGGAGAGGACTACGAGGGTTCACCGGTTCGGCTGCGGTGTGAGGCTGCCGTCGCTGCAGAATAACAGGGGGTGTGGGTGAGTACAGGGATGCCCTGGCCAGCGGTTGGAGTAGTAGGGGCGCTGAGGCCCGCGCGGCAGCACAGCCGGCCACGGGAGGCGGGAGCAGGCGGTCCCGCCGGCGCTGCTTTGGCAGCTGGAGCAAGAAGATCGGAGATTGAAGAAACACGATGGTCGTTGGATTGACATCCAACGGTTACGCCTGCTAGAATCGTTTGTTGACATAGTATATAATAACAAAAAAATCTTGCATACGCTTCAACTAAACAGGCCCACAAGTCAGACCACTCCCTCTTTTTTTAATAATTTATATATAGCTCATGGCAACTTCTTATGCAATTTATTGCAGTCGTTTTTTTTGGTTGGCCAGGGTCAATTTCGCATATTTCTGTGGTTTCCAAACTATTTTTAATACCAAAATGTCGAGCCAGATTTAAAGTACTTTGAACATATATTTAAATTAGGTTAATGCCCAGTGAAATAGGAATCTGAAAATGTAAAAAAAATCAGAAATTATAAAGTAATTGCCAATTTGTCATCTGTTTTTATATTTACAACCCATTTCATATTACTTTCAAGATTTGCAGGCGTCTTGAAAGAGTTACAGCCCATCAGGGCGTAGAAAAATAAGTAGGCCTGGATTGGGTATTCTTCAGAAAAAAATAAACTGGGCTCATTTTCACAAAGAAAAAATAGCTGGGTTGGTCACATGGTGAACATAAAATATAAGCATGGGCTAGACGGGCCACAGCCCAGTTCAAACCCTGCTCCGCCTCAACAATACCAAACAAAAAAAATACTGCTCGAGTAGCTACGTCCCAGGTGTCATCTGATCTTGTGCTGTTCTCTTGTCTATTGACTATATACGCTCACAATGTCGTGGGTCCCAGATGTCAGGAAAACACTAGGAGGAAGCATTTTATTTTTCCATACGATGACGTGGTGGGCCCCTACTGTCATCCTCTCCACTTACTTCTGCCGATTCCTATTGTTTGTTGACCATGTTGACAACGCGAGAAGGCGGCGCCGCGGCGAGCACACCAAAGCGCGCGGAGGACGTCGGCGTTAACGATTTAGGAGACGGTGGGGCGGTGATGCATGCGCTGAGGCGGAGAAAGCCGTGGGAGGCGGAAGCAGGCGGCCCCGTAGGCGCTGGTTTGGTTTTGGTGGCTGGAGGAAGACAGGACTGAAGAAACACGACAGACTGTAAAAGCAGCAGGAGTACTTAACAACCTTAACTAAAACCAGCAGGGGCACTTAACAACCAAAGTTGAAAGCAGTATGAGTACTTATACAGGTTCAACCGTACAAAGCACGCCTCGAACAGTGCTACTTTGCCTACAGTTAACCAAGGGTGAGGCCGCCAAGCCCCAGGACAAGGCCCAGGCGCCACCCCGCGCATCCACAACCATTTGAAAGCGGCTTCATCTTGCAACATGGTCAATAAACAGGATATTCGCTTTAGAGCCATGGAAAAGCATGAACATAATCTTCTGTCCTATTCTCCAAGATGGACGGGCCTTCATTATTTGAGACCACCCACGACTAAGTATCTTTTCACCTCCAAACGGAATTCAGTAGGTCTACATAAACATCATGTTGTGACCAGGCGCAAGTCTGACCCGACCATGGTCAGGCATCTGTATAGGAACAATAGAACTCAGTTGTTCCTGTTTCAAGAAGATCACAACTGTAAAACTGTGTATAAGCAATAGTTTATGAACAACATATATAAAAGAAAACAACTCGTACCATAAGTTTCTCGACACAGTTGGACCTGTTCAACGAGTGCAGCAGTGGCACACATATCCCACGTGGCCTTCCACCATTGAAACGCCCCACAAGGACCTCAAGACGATCAATAAAGTGTAAGAACTTGTGGATGTCGATCCAGTCAACTTTAGTGCCATTAGTAATAGCCGAGTTATTACAGAGTAACAAACAAGAAGACTGCTTAGCTCTGAAAAAACCTACACGTGCCACCAATTATAAGAAAATATTAGTTAGAAGTAGCATCTTCGTGAGAGATTCATTGCTACTTCTAAAGTTAAATTGTGATTAGTTAGACAGAATAGGTGGATTAAGAAGTAATCGAGGCAACAAGCAAGAACCAGATACAAAACTAACATGGATGAACAATTGGAACGACGTCGGGGTGGAAGATCGCAGTGAAGATGAGACCAGGTTCTGCTATTTCCATCAACATTTGTGCGCCAACTTTCAGTCCGTAACACTTGAGAAAGTTTATCCAAGTTCGGCCATAAAAAAAGCAGCGATCTTCTTGGTTCATGAACCCAACTTGGAAGTAATATCCATGGCTTGTCTTCACTGTGACCATTAAACTAGTATATTTAGTTATGGCAAGGCCGAGCATCTTGAGTACATGTGTTCTGGCAGAGCAAATAATACACTGCAGGAAAAATAATATGAGAACACAGCATGTTAAAAAAAACCACCCTCCCGGATAGAGAAGAGGATTCTAGGAACATACTGTGCGTGTTTCAAAATGCTGTGGTAGGATGAGAAGGAACAAGTGTGGCGTCTCGCCGAGGGCGCAGAAATCTGTAGCGTACTCACACTTTGGGCACTGCAACTGAAACACACTAGATTCAATACAAAGAAAAATGCATCAACGGCGGCGGCTGCCATCCTAGGATTACCTGCGACCAAGGGACTTGGATTTATCGGCGATGGATGAAGAATTCGTACCTGGTTCTCCATGAGAAAACCCTATGCAATCGCCGAGCGGGGGTTTTCTCTAAACAAGCAGACGAGGGATAAGGGGATTCAGGCCCAGTGAAATATTGCCGCTTCGTCCGTCCAGCTTACTGCTAAAGCTGGAAAGGGGGGGTTGTGATTTGATGGCTCATTGGGCATTACTGCGGCGCTGTGACCGGGGTGTGTCTACCGTGAAGTTGTGCACTCTAATTTGTACATATGGCACGTGGACCCCGTTGCCGGTTGCCCCACATATCAGCGAAAGGAAGTAGAAAGACAGGAGTAACTAGTTACACATAAATATATTTTTTGACAGAGAGATACTCCCTCTGTAAAGAAATATACAAATCTTTTATGTCACAACCTCACCTTGTCGAGAAATATACTCCCTCTGCAACGCACGGGCATTATGGGGGTTCAGTTTTTTTATGTGGGTTCAGCTGAGAATATAATACTCAGATAGGCTCACGGTTCTAGACTTTCGGCCGCAGGCCGACCCTGCATGTTTGGGGGGCCCATGTGTTCTACCTCAACGCTTTTCATATTGCAAGCGATCGATACTGCGCTGGTTTTAGATGCTATCGCAAGGCGAATACACAAAATTGAGTAAAGCACGGCAGCTGTTGGAATGAAATCGAACGACAGTTCCTAACCAGCAATCAGAGTTGCAATTCTATCAACGATATACCATGTGATAAATAATACTGTCGTACTACTTATACACAGAGGACACTTTTTTCACCATGCCAGACTATTACATCAAAATCTCTCGGAGGATAGATCAGTTCGGCAGTTGCGTGCTGCTACTGAAGAATTTCAAAGTTGATTTGGACCAGCTCTCCTTGCCGAGAAAGTTCGATTTTGACATCATCCCCTACCGCAAGATATGATTTAGATTTGAACCTTGACCATCATTTATCATCAATCATCATGCGACCATCCTTTGTACTTACGGTATATTGAGCAGGTTCATTCACACCAAGGCTGCGCATGGTAAGAGAAACTTGGCCGCGGTCGCCCGGATTGATGAACGACTCCCTCATTGCTCTAGGAATTCTCTGTTAGCAAACAAGAGGACATACCCAAACAGTTAGATCAACACAGTGAATCATGTGAAACAACATGGAAAGAAAAAAGAACGAAGCACTTGGGCGGCCAATGCTTACCAAGAAGGTGGACATGTCGGTTTTTGTAAGGACTTTGGTATATGAAGTGCGAACACTGCAGCCCAGTCTGTTGCCAGTGCAACTGCATGGGCCGGACCAAATGCAAGTGCAAGTGTTGGTGCAGGTGCCGAAGCCGCTGCTGCTGCCGGAGATGGTGCTCCTTGTAGAGCTGGTGCCGGTGTCGATGCCCGATCCTCCGGTAGATCAGACTGATCCGCTGACGCGGTCGGTGCCCAATCCTCAGCTAGATCAGACTGAGCTATTGCCGCTGTCAGTGCTAGAGCAACCGCCGGTGCTCGATCTATGCGAGACAGCGGCGATCGTGTCTGGTCTGCTATGATTAGCTTTCTAACTTGACTAGGAACTGTGACTGTGATCCAGTTTTTTCTTCATTTCTTTTAAACGCGAGAAGGACTAATTGTGGCGTTTTTGTTAAACCAAATTGCAGTTCATCATAGGGATTCAGCTTGCACTCAGACAACAGACTGATCCAATTCTTTCCAGTAATATAAGTGATGGACAGTGCCTTCGTTACTGACAGATCATAAGAAGTGAAACCTGCAAAAATAGCCATCGTAGAGCAAACCTAACAGTTTATTCTGTGATGAACATCACAAGGCAAAACATGCATCGTAAAATTGCAAGAAAAGAAAGAAAACATGACATTAAATCAATAAGATTTAGAAAGTAAATCAATAAGATTTACTTGATGTGACACGAGTGAATCCTTACCAGGAAATCACTATGTTGAAGTACTCAACAGAAGATTGATCGTCCAACTACGCGTGGCATGTAGGGGCCCTGCCTAGTCCCACAAGCAGGACAGTCCAAAGGTCGTGACAAATCGTATGGACCGAACATCCATGGGACTGGAAATCCTGGTGGGTGCGATAAACCCTGCAATGCATACAGATATTGGAGTGTAACCATAATTGATAAACCGTCCTCACAAAAAATATGATCTGGATAATTCAATATGTACAGACTGAATTGAGTGGACAGACATTAACATAGACCGTTCTCAGGACTGACCACACACCAAAAGCGGTAGTACTAATAAACAATACAGGGTTCACAAACACAAATCAAGTACTGAACAATAGTACTTACTATAGACAAGCAAAGTTGCACTAACTAAACTCTGCAGACTATTTCTTGCCACCGACCTACGGGATGAACCCCGCATAACTGACTAGGCCATGGACTTCATGTGAGATGTCTACATGCACCATCGCCATTTTGTCAACCTTGGAGAACCTAACAGAGTGGTCTTTCCACTCATAAACATGATGATGAAGACAGGCCGCATCAGATTTGTTGGGAAGCTTTACAAGAACCACACCCTTCGTAATCGAAGGCACAACCAGGAAATTGTTGTGGTCAAGTACAACCTCGAGAACACGCCTGACAACAATGCTACAGGAAAACACTAGTTCAGGACACGTGGCGACAAAGACACAGCAGCTGGATAGTTCAGTAGTAGAACTCATCATCAGGTCTTCCAGTTCACACGGCATGACTTTGAGAACTTCATCTCCACCGCGGACCTGGTTCTAATTCAAACAGAAACCATATTTTATTACTACCTCCTATTCAGAAATATAAGATGATTTTCGATATTATACTCCATATATGACTACATATACGCACAGAAATGAGTGAACAAAGACACTAGAACATGTCTTCAAAGGCATGAGAGCAGAGGGATTACATGCAGTATCCATAACACAAGTTAGTGAGGCAAATATACCCTCTTAAAAGGTAGCATTGATGTTCATAAAGTACTCCCTCCGTCCCAAAATTCTTGTCTTAGATTTGTCTAGATACGGATGTATCAAGTCACATTTTAGTATTAGATACATCCGTATCTAGACAAATCTAAGACAAGAAATTTGGGACAGAGGGAGTAGTTGAAAGTAATCTATAAGAAATCAGTGTCAACCTCTCGCATGTTTTGGTCAAAAGAGGAATTTAGAACCGTCATTTTGCACACTAAAATCACATGCAAGATCACCCAGAAAGTTGTACTACCGGTACTAGTACTGCGTGTTAGATGAAAAAACACGATCAAGATCGAGAAAAAGATCGTCAACAAGAGACATTACCTGGACTTGCTTAATGAGGGATCCCGGAGAGGCGGGCTTGGACAGGGCGATGGCTTTGAGCTTGTCTGCGGTAGTCTCGGCGGGGTGCTTGCGCTTCTCCGTACCATGAGCCTTGACGGTTTTGGCCAGAGCCATAGACATCACGTCGGCCGGTGCTCCGGCGTCCATCCAAGAGAGGAAGCTGAGAGAGAAGAGTGAAAGGAGGAACGAGATGAGGGAGAAGAGAAGCGAGTGGGGGTTTTCTTCAAGAGAGGAAGCTGAGAGAGAAGAGTGAAATGATGGTTGCTTCGTCCGTCCAACTTACTGATGGAAAGGAGGGGGTTTTGTGATTTGACGGCTCATTGGGCATTACTGCGGCGGTTCGATCGGGGTAGTCTACCATCACTCTACTATGGAGTAATTTAGTGCATGGCTGGTGGACCCAGGTGCTGGCTGTCCCACACGTCGGCGAAAGTGAGTAATTTAGTGCATGGCTGGAGGAGGATCCGCATGGTAGAGCGTGTCCACTGTTTTTCATTCTGAAGAAAAAATGATTACATCAAGCGTTTCCACTCTTATGACGGAGGAGTGCGAAACACGGCAGCCACTTGAACATACACAATGCTCCTACTACTAGGCATGTGCAGTGGTTCATACGTCAGTACTACACAATATTGTTGCTAGTGTAGTAAGATATGACAATAACAAATGATGTTGTGCGCATGTCAACTACTCCTATATGTAACATAGTACCACTTTTTCGACTGTCCGGTCGAGAATGAACGGTGAGATCAATGTTAACAGAACTAGGTTCACAGCGCACGGAGAGTACGGTGCTACAATACTCCACGAAACATGAACCATATGAAGCACATCCTATAGTGTTAGACATGGTGTATGAAGGGTGCATGGGATGGGAGCAAAAGTTCCATTCTCGACCCACTTTTGGGTGTTTGGCAGAGTGCCTGAACCATGAAGGGTGCATGAGTCCACACTAGTAGGTTGACAAAAATAAACGAAGAGGAAACAACTATATTGAGATGAGAATGCAACCAAACACACCCACACGCTTTGTGCTACAGTGACTGATCTGCACCGTCTGAGTTTGATCCAACGGTCATGTTACGCCGAGACATGGACATGCCCATGCAGAGGGCTCCTAAACACCACCGAAGTCCCTCTGCTTCTCGAGGCGCACGACGTTGGTGATGTAGGGTGCAACCGCCCGCAGAGCCCGCTCCCGGTCGATGGGAGCCAGCTCATCAAAGACGGCGTCCAATGGCACGAATGGATTCCGGTGACGGAGCCCTGAAAGGATTCGCCCGGTAACGGCGACGGCAGCCTGCAACCCCTCCTTGTCCAACTCAGCCCCCACCATCGCGCAGAGACGACTTAGCTCCTCGGAGATATATGTGAAGAAGGAGACCAGGTCAGGAAGCCGCAGCTTGTTGAAGTCGACCGGGTGGTCGAACGGGTTTAGCCCGACGGCGGGCATCGTCACGCTGGCACGACGGTAGGCATCGCGCAGCCGCAACAAGTGCGTGGCAACTTGGTTCACCAAGTGGCTGAGGCGATCCTGGACCTCGTCACGATCGGCCCGCTCGCGCTCCAGCCGGCTCCCCTGACGGCCTATCGTATCTCCCGCTTTCTGCAGCAACGCTGCCGATGCCTCGAGCATCTTTGTGGTGGACGCCTGCCGCTTTTGAAGCTCCATGAACTCCCGCACATAACGGAGGAGCATGGCACTCCTCTCCTCCTTGAGCTCACGGAGCTCCACGTCCTTGGCCCTGAGCTCTGCATCCTTGGCATGGTGCTCCTGTGTCAGGCGCCTCACCTCGGACTCCGTGATCTGCTGCGCCCCCATGGCACCAGGTAGAAGCAATGGGGAGAGGAAGCAAAGGGAGCGAAATGGCTGAAAGGCAATGCAATCTACGGGAAGGCGGAGGGAGCAATCTGAGGAGCGGGGAATCTTTTGGTTTTCACCATGGTAAAACACCAGTCGACGACTTCTCACATCAGGGAGCAGTGGGTTTTTACAGGCGGAGTCATCATGACTAATTGCTGCCGCGCCTACTCCCGTCAATCAAAAAATTAAAAATCCTTCCGCACCCAAACACCAGAGAAACACCGCGGTGGATATTTAAATTAACCTGCCGGCAAGTAGATAAAAAAAGGGGTGAAAAAACAAATGTGGCGGCGGCCTAGCTAATCGGTCGAACTAGCCCAACTAGCTAGCCACCGTACTTCACTGATGTACTCGGCGGGAAAGGTGGTCTTTCGTGATTTGACGGCTCATTTACTTGCTTCGGCGCTATGACCGAGGAGGACCCAGAAAATGCGCGGTAGGGCGTCCCACGTCAGGAAGAATATATGTGTGCACCACCCGGGAGGACCCCAAAACCGTGCGGTAGGGTGTGCCACATCTCTGCACGGAGGAAAAATGTGCGTGTAAAAATATACTGTATCAGATGTAGTACCTATGGTTCGACCTCGGGACCCAGCCAGACGGTTAAAAACACCCCACTAGCCACACAGCTTCATCATGCAAACGTGGCACGGTTAGCTCCGTCTCGACCAGCCACAACGTCTCTTGTTGTTCTAGGCGATTCTTCTATTTTTCAAGATTTTTTTAGATGTAATAACACCATGGCAAGCTAGCGCCACTCTTTGTGTGTGCCCGTGCAAAGTGAGACAACGGTCATGCACGTGTTGATGAGGCGCTCCCTCTACTCTACTCAACGCAAGTACTGTATAGAATCAAGTTACGGGACAAAGCCAACAACCATTCGTTTTTTCAGGCTATCGACTTACGCTTTGTAGTCCAGGTTGCCAGTTCGAATCTCGTCTTTCAGATTTGTTAGTTTTAGGTCCAAATTTGATTAATGACAAGTGGGACCCCCATGAGTTGTTTCGATATTTCAGTGTACGATGGGTTTTTTGAACAAACACTTCGCGCGGTTAGACAAGTAACGGCACGAGTTACACGTATTTTGCAAGTTTACGAACAAAAATGATAGCGGCATAGAATATCACATCCACCCCGCAGCTTAGATACTATGGTGATATGAGTTTTTACACCGTTGGAAGTGAGATCCAATGGCTTGGGAGTAGTCTTTGTGATTATGCGCAATTTCCAAATCTCCAAAGGTTTTTTTAAATAAAACATTCAGGCCTCGTGTGTGTCGCTGCATCTTCAATCCAACGGCTCCCCAGTGCTCATATTAGGTGCTCCCCGTAGCTTAATTACCCGTTACGGTGATATGAGCATCTAGGTCGTATGATCAGTGATCAGATGGCACATGCATAGTACTTGTACTTTCTGCGCATTTCCCAAACTCTATCAGCCGTATATTGCAAAAACAGTCAAACCTCCTACTGTGGGCCGTTAAATCTTAGTGAACTCGTATCACCATAGAATCTACGGCGCGGGAGCACCTCATACTCTCCCGTGCGAGAAAACATAAGGTGCTATCACAGCTTGGATACTACGGTGATACGAGCTTGGAGGTCGTTTGATCTGAGATCCAATGGCATTTGAGCAGTCTTTGTGCTTGTAAGCAGTGGCCGAAATCTTTTGGGGCTTTTCTGCAAAAAAACATTCGAACCACCGAGGAGGTGTTGGGTCACAAATCCAATGCCTCTGAAGAGCTTGTATCACCAAAGCATCTAAGGTGTGGTAGCACATGATATTCTTACATACAGGAGAATACGATGTCCTCCTTCATCTTAGATGCTACGGTGATACGAGCTTCGAGGTTGTTGGATATGGGATCAAAGGGCATCTAAGTAGTTTTTGTACAAATTGTGTGCAATTCTCAAACTCATCAAGGTTTCCTGCAAAAAAATTAAGACACATCATGTGAGCTGCTATATCTTAGATCTATAAGCTCCAAGCAACTTATATCGGCATATAGCATCTAAGGTATGGGGGCACATGATATTCTCCCGGGGAGGAGGGGTGGGGCGTGCACAACCAATTGGTGTTGGGAGGGTGGGGACAAATATAATATAAACAACCCTAAACAGAGCTCCACAATTTTATCTAAGGTCGAGGGGTTGACCCCCGACAATCATAGCTCCGCCTAAACACAACATTTGCATGTACTGTAGTACTAGACTTAATATTCATGTTTCAGTTTCATGTTCATTTTAAATATTGAACTGAGGACCATGGATGTCTTACATTTTACTCCCTTTGTTCCTAAACATTAGTCTTTTTAGAGGCTTCATATGGACTGGCACATACGGATGTATATAGACATATTTTAGAGTCTAGATTCACTCATTTTGCTCCGTATGTAGTCACTTGTTGAACTCTCTAAAAGACTAATATTTAGGAATAGAAGGAGTATTTTTGAATTCATGTCATACATGCATGGGTTGGAAAAATAGATGCACTATACTTATTGGATTGTTGTTGTGTTCATGCGTGTCTGTCTCTCTCTCTCTCTCTCTCTCTCTCTCTCTCTCTCTCTGTGTGTGTGTGTGTGTGTGTGTGTGTGTGGTCATATGCTTGATACATACAAAGTTTTCTCACCTCCATATTGTTCATCTTTTAAATATGAATTTGCATTGGAAAACTTACTAGGGATACCATGAAATGTGAAATCCACGTTGAGATCACTATATCACAAAGTCACCCTAATTCAACAACTCGTCATAAATCAATTACCACGTTGAGATTAGTATTTGCAAGGAAAATACGGGTATTGTAATACACATAGATTTGTTCGGCAATTTAAAAGGTTCCTTTCATATTCTCGAATGGTAGGACCCAACGGCGTACCAGCCAGACCTTGGCTCGTGTTGATCCTAAAAAAACGGGCTCGTGTCCTTCGGTGGCGTGCGTGGTACGCACATTAGGCAACCCCAACCAGTCGAGCCTCGGCGTTTCAAGTCGAAATATCTGGCGGCCAGAATTCCAGCCCTAGGAAATTCCCCTCATGTCCCCGGTCCATAATGACTACCGATGAACAACGGAGGGATTCTTTAGTAACTAGACAACGTTACCTACCGTGCCGAGCACGGTTCAATTCCCTCGGTCGCCGCTCGTCAAGGTCACATGTCAACTGCATTGCCTAGTACTACTACTACACCAGGATGAGCACAGAATTGAGCCCGTTTGTTGTGCCTAGTACTTGAGTTAATATATTAGGCAATGCACTGGTACAGAGGGATTATCCTTTTACTCCCTCCTTTCCGGTTTATAGGGCTTATCTCAAAATTTTAGTTTTCCCATTTTATAAGTCTCAATTTGGTTGCTCCCCATCACATGTTCAGATTTCAAGGTGCAATAAATCATTACATGCAAGAATTAAGAGAAAATTGACCAATGCATGTACTTTATGCATGCATGCATTCCAATTAATGCATTCGTAAACACAATTTTTGAGGAAAACAAGCGCATTAATTGAGTGGTTTTGCAAACTACAACAATTGTTCCACCACTCACCATCTACCTTGGTTGGTGAGATTTTTGAATTGATCCCTATAAACCAGAAAGGAGGTTTAACTAAGCAAAATGTTTAACCAAATCCATTCTTAAGAAATACAACAAGACAAATGTACGGCTTGAAAATTTATTGCATGATGCAGGTTATGATATTGTTTCGAATCCTGGATCTTAAATTTCAGAAAATCCAAAAGTGTGCATAAATTCTTGAAACTAAGCACGGTCACGTGATATGGCACAAATATTACTTCGCAAGTTTTTTCTTCAATTCGAGACGAGCTACTTATGACAAGTTGCACAAATGAAGGGCCAAGGTATTTTGGAACAAGGACCTGTCACGTTAAGGCGAACGCTTTCACTATTGAAACCGTGGGCGTTTACGTGCCGCCACGAGTCCCCGCTTCTCATCGGCAGGTGCCGTCCCAGCAAGCGCGTGAGTCGACGGGAGGCGTGCGAGCAGACCGCTGTGCAGACTCACCGGGAGGCGAGCCCTTTAACCAGGCTCTGCCGCCCACCGTCGTCCCAACTGCTCCCACTTTTAACGTCGCTGGGGGCACAGTTTAAAATCAACCCCGCACTACCCGGTATCTCTACAATCCTCTCTCTTTGAGGGAGTCCTGGATTAGGGGGTGTCCGGATGGCCGGACTATAGCCTTTGGCCGGACTCCTGGACTATGAAGATACAAGATTGAAGACTTCGTCCCGTGTCCGAATGGGACTTTCCTTGTCGTGGAAGGCAAGCTTGGCGATATGGATATGTAGATCTCCTACCATTTTAACCGACTCTTTGTAACCCTAACCCTCTTCGGTGCCTATATAAACCGGAGGGTTTTTAGTCCGTAGGACGAAGAAGAATCATACCATAGGCTAGCTTCTAGGGTTTAGCCTCTCTGATCTCGTGGTAGATCTACTCTTGTACTACCCATATCATCAATATTAATCAAGCAGGAGTAGGGTTTTACCTCCATCGAGAGGGCCCGAACCTGGGTAAAAACATCATGTCCCTTGTCTCCTGTTACCATCCGCCTAGACGCATAGTTCGGGACCCCCTACCCGAGATCCGCCGGTTTTGACACCGACATTGGTGCTTTCATTGAGAGTTCCTCTGTGTCGTCATCTTTAGGCCCGATGGCTCCTGCGATCATCAACAACGATGCGGTCCGGGGTGATACTTTCCTCCCCGGACAGATCTTCGAATTCGGCGGCTTTGCACTGTGGGCCAATTCGCTTGGCCATCTGGAGCAGATTGAAAGCTATGCCCCTGGCCATCAGGTCAGATTTGGAAGTTTGAACTACACGGCTGACGTCCGCGGAGACTTGATCTTCGACGGGTTTGAGCCACAGCCAAGCGTGCCGCATGGTCACGAGGGGCATGATCTAGCTCTGCCGCCGAACAGTGCCCTGGAGGCCGCACCAATATCCGCTCCGACTCTTAGCTCGGAGCCGACTGCGCCAATCGAGGACAGGTGGCTGGACACCGCCCCGGGGGCTGCTATCTCTACGGTGATTGAGCCGAACATCAACCCTGCCCTTTGCGAAGCTCGTGACTCCAAGGTGCCGGACTCCTCTCCGGACTCCAAACCTTCCGCGCCCCTGCCAATCGAATCCGATTGGGCGCCGGTCATGGAATTCACCGCCGCGGACATCTTTCAGCACTCGCCCTTTGGCGACATCCTGAATTCATTAAAGTCTCTCTCCTTATCAGGAGAGCCCTGGCCGGACTATGGTCGGGAAGGTCGGGATGCGGACGACGAAGAAATTCAAAGCCCACCCACCACCCACTTCATAGCCACTTTCGATGATTTAACCGACATTCTCGACTTCGACTCCGAAGACATCGACGGTATGGACGACGATGCAGGAGACGGCCAAGAACCAGCGCCTACAGGGAACTAGAAGGCCACCTCGTCATACAACATTTATATGGTGGACATCCCAAAAGATGGGAATGGCGATGGAACAACGGAGGATGACCCCTCCAAGAAACATCCTAAGCGTCGGCATCGGCGGCGCCGCTCTAAATCCCGCCACAGTAAAAATGGTGATTCCGGCACGGGAGACAATAACAGCCTGGACAGTGCTGAAGACAACCCCCTCCAGAAAGATTCAGTGCAGGAGGATGGAGAAGCCAGCCCTCATGAGAGAGCGGCACACAGAGAGGTAGAGGACGATAATTACATGCCTCCCTCCGAAGACGAGGCAAGCCTCGATGACGACGAATTTGTCGTGCCTGAGGATCTCGTCGAACAAGAGCGTTTCAAACGCAGGCTTATGGCCACGGCAAGCAGCCTCAAGAAAAAGCAGCAACAGCTTAGAGCTGACCAAGACTTGCTAGCCGACAGATGGACTGAAGTCCTTGTGGCCGAAGAGTATGAACTCGAACGCCCCTCCAAGAGCTACCCAAAACGCAGGCTGCTACCCCGATTAGAGGAGGAAGCACCTAAACCTACATCACCAGCGCATGATACGGCCGACTGGCCACCTCGTGGCCGCGACAGAGAGGCCTCTCGGCCCTCCACTCAAGCTGCACCCTGGCGCCGCTCAAAAAATACCAAGGCACGGGAAAATGTGCCAGACCTGCAGGATATACTGGAGGACAAGGCAAGGCAAACAACATCGATCTACGGATCGCATGGGCGCCCCACAATACGTGATGATAACCATCACGCCGGATATGGCAATTCCGACCGGGCCGAACACAGTAGACAAAGCTCATTTGAGCTGCGTCGTGATATAGCCCAATACAGAGGCGCCGCACACCCACTATGCTTCACAAACGAAGTGATGGATCATCAAATCCCTGAGGGTTTCAAACCCGTAAACATTGAATCATACAATGGCACAATAGATCCTGCGGTCTGGATTGAGGACTATCTCCTTCATATCCACATGGCCCGCGGTGATGATCTACACGCCATCAATTACCTCCCACTCAAGCTTAAAGGACCAGCTCGGCATTGGCTTAACAGCTTGCCAGCGGAGTCAATTGGTTGTTGGGAAGACCTGGAAGCTGCATTCCTCGACAACTTCCAGGGCACCTATGTGCGACCACCAGACACCGATGACCTAAGCCACATAATTTAGCAGCCAGAGGAATCAGCCAGACAATTCTGGACACGGTTCCTAACCAAGAAAAATCAAATCGTCGACTGTCCGGATGCATAGGCCCTTGCAGCCTTCAAACATAACATCCACGACGAGTGGCTTGCCCGGCACCTAGGACAGGAAAAGCCGAAATCCATGGCAGCCCTCACAACACTCATGACCCGCTTTTGCGCGCGTCGGCATTCCTACTTATTAGAGCGCCTCCGCACTCCGCGCGTCGCCCCTCGATCATCTTCGGCTTCACATTGAAGGTCTTGAGCCATAAGCCGAAGTGTGGAGTGACATGGAGAAAAGCTTCGCACACAACGAGGAACAAAGAGATATGGAGGATAGCGTCCGGAGCTAGATCGTGAAAATATAACC
The DNA here is from genome assembly GCF_002162155.2 of Triticum dicoccoides. NCBI lineage: Eukaryota > Viridiplantae > Streptophyta > Magnoliopsida > Poales > Poaceae > Triticum > Triticum dicoccoides. The sequence continues at coordinate 322,676,643 of NC_041381.1, forward strand.
CGTAATAGAACATGATCCCTCTCACAAAGGGATCAAGGGTGAGGCCCAAGCCGCGGAGGAAGTGAGAAACAAATACGACGCTCTCATTGAGCTCGGGAGTAGGGATGACCTGCCCTGGAGCAGGAAGCCTGTGTCGGATGTCGGCAGTCAGATATCCGACCTCCCTAAGCTTCACAATGTCCTCCTCTGTGACCGAGGAGGCCACCCACCGGCCTTGAGGGTTGGATCCGGACATAGTGGAGGATCCGGGGTGTTTGAGCTTGGGTCTCGGGTGTTAGAACTCGAGATGCGAAAAGGCACAAGGGTGGTAGAAAAGAGGTATAGGCCTTGGCCCCTTTATAAAGGGGGTGTATATCAAGCGTCCTCAGCGTGACCGCTTGGGACTTATCTAAAAACACGACGTCATACCAACAGTCATCATGGGGTTGCGCACACCTGTATTGATGGAAGATCCCGCGATAAGGGGAACACGATCTCTGCTTTGGCAGGGCGCCAATAAAACCGCCTCGCAACGAGTATCGAAGCGGGCTAGGAAAAACCGGTTCGTGTTGGGCCGGGCCATGATGCAGGGACACGACGCACAAAAATTGCCAACAGATCATATTTATGAAGTGCTATGCTCTCTACGGTGGTATGTGAAGACCATCTTGCAGATCCGGACACGGTGTAAGCGTTAGATAATTACTTTGGAGTATTCGGAGATGGAACCTGCCTTGCAATGCCGAAGACAAACTGCGCGCCGGACTCATCGTCATTGAAGCCTGGTTCAGGGGCTACTGAGGGAGTCCTGGATTAGGGGGTATCTGGACAGCCGGACTATATACTTTGGCCGGACTATTGGAGCGTGAAGATACAAGACTCAAGACTCCGTCCCGTGTCCGGATGGGACTCTCCTTTGCGTGGAAGACAAGCTTGGCAATCCGGATATTATATTTCCTTCTTTGTAACCGACTCCATGTAAACCCTAGCCCACTCCGGTGTCTATATAAATTGGGGAGTTTAGTCCTTAGAGACAGAATGCTAATCATCATAGGCTAGCTTCTAGGGTTTAGCCTCTACGATCTCGTGGTAGATGAACTCTTGTACTACTCATATCATCAATATCAATCAAGCAGGAAGTAGGGTTTTATCTCCATCGAGAGGGCCCGAACCTGGGTAAAACATCGTGTCCCTTGCCTCCTGTTACCATTAGCCTTAGACGCACAGATCGGGACCCCCTACCTGAGATCCGCCGGTTTTGACACCGACACTGACCTCCTCCTCAACAGCAACATAATCTTCATCCTCAGAATCTGAGTTTCTTTTTCTCCTCTGCCTAGTAGTAGCCTTAGGCATGTTACTAGGAGTACTTCTGCTTCCATCTTCATAGCTATCAGAGGGACTAGTGCCCTCACTCATGTTGACTTGTTCCTTAGACTTGTTCTGGCTATCACTTTGATCTGACATAGCTGACGCTGCAAGCTGGCCCTGTGAATAGATATAGATGAGATAGAGTCGATGAGCATCACAAAGTGTAGAGTTTTTGCAAAACAATTGAGTCAAAAACTTAGTTTTAGTTTTCTACAGAAGGCATTTCGGAGCCACCGATTTGTTAAACTCCGTGACACTGAAGCAACATTTTGTGTCTAAACTAGTGATCTCGGTTAGACCGAGGCACAGTTCGGTGATACTGATATTGCTAGGGTTTCACAAAGTTCTGAACTCGATCACACCGATTTGTAAGTTTTGGTCAGACCGAAAATCACAAGTGCAATGGCCTAAGCCAAATCGGTGAGACCGATTTCTACAACTTGGTCGGTCCGAGATGAGTTCGGCAGAAACCTAACCCTAAATTTTCGAATCAAATCTAAGTTAAAGGAAGTTTTTGCTGGATAGGATAATCTCAAACTTGTCAAGAATCATGGAATTGTCTTTGTGTTAAGAATTGGAGTGAGAAAGCACAAAGGATCGAACTCATACCCTAACTTGGCGATGAGCTCGCTACGGTGACAACAGTGGCGAAGATTTCCATTGACGGCGGCGGAGACCAGTGGCGGGAGGTCGCTGGCGACAAGGAGACGATCCGGAGACCTGAGTCAGCAGAGCAGGATATGCGTGGGCGAAGGGTTTTCGGAGAATTTTCCAAAATTTGACCCATGGGTATTTATATCCTGACCCTATCGGTGTGACCGAGTGGAACAACTCGGTGGCACCGAGATGCAGAATCGCAAGCGGTCACTGCAACTCGGTGTGACCGAATTTTTCAAAGTGGTTGCACCGAGATTGAAAACCTAGATCAACTCAATGAACTCGGTATGACCGAAAGGAATGAATCGGTCAGACCGAGATGCATAGAGAGGTTTTGGAAGTTTAAGTCTATGACGAATCAGTGACTCCGAGTGCTCCTCACCTAGAGGGTTCGAATCTGACTTGATCAAACTTTGTGATGTATCATGAATAGAGTTTGAGACGAGAAAAGCATAGATAGCTAGAGGGAGTTCTTAGGCATTCTTGTCCATCCATTTGGCAAAAGAAAAGAGCCAAACAATCAAAGCAACAAATGGACGTCCTCGAATGAGAAAAATATGCAATCAGCATGCTCACGCAATAAAATGGCAAATAAAATATGTGGTAAAGCATGCACAATCACTCTAGCATCTATCAAGCAATTGGTGATGACTAGGTCATCTATATATATGAGTATATTGACTTAGGAGTCAAATGAGAACATTTGATCATAGGTCATACTCATCGTATAAGCACAAGTGGGGTTACCACTTTTACATAAAGCATTGTTGTGTTCACACCATTAGAGTTGCTTTAGCCCAATTCTTAGAGTAAAGCTCCCCCTAGATGTGATATCCCCCTAAGAGGGATGAACTAACATTGGGTTTTGTCGATGATGACTTCATGTAGGTGTTGAAGATGTGGATGCTCATTGTTGATGTAGATCATTTGGAGCAATACATTGGAGTGAGTTGTACTTTAAATACCTACATGGGTTAGTCCCACAAGGAACAAACAAGGATATCCATAGACATAGAGTGAAGTACACACAAGATGAAGTCCATGAAAGCATTAGATTACCTTGTCCCTTGTCTTACCAACAAGAGGGTTTGTGACTCCTTGAACTAGTGCAAGACGTGGAAGTTGTTTGCACTTGTCCTTGCCAAAATGAATATGAGTGAAGCATGTTGGCGGAGTCACCCTCAAGAACTCTCTAGTTCTTCTTCTTCGAGATCCACATCAACTTGATGGGAATCCTAGGGGTTGTAGTCGTACTTGATGAAGTAGAACTTGATGTAGACTTGGGAACCCACTTGACCAAGGCCTTTGGAGCTTCTTCAAATGCATCAATTTCCTCTTAAAGCTTTTCCTTGCTCTTTTGCTTGTGGTCTTGTGGTGGAAGATCGTATTGAGCTTGTGTCCCCTTAAAGGAAGTAGGATCATACTTCTCTTGTTGAGGAACAAACTTCGTATTGGTGTATTGATCTTCTTCCCACTCAGCTCCATTTGCATTGAACTTTTGTTCAAAACCAACACCTTGATTCTTCCGGTGCCTTCCTTGCTTGCGTACAATTTCCTTAATTGTTTACTTCCGGCAAGGCTCTTGTAAACACCTTTCCCTATAATTCCCTTCAATAAGCTATTTTCTTGATCAAGTGTAACTTGGCTAAGAGTATCATTAGTGGAATCAAGAGAACTACTAGAAGCAACAATATTGGATTTAGCATGATTATTGTTACTACTAGAAGAAGAATCTCTCTTACTCTTGTTGCTAGATTTTACTTGTGGCATGTAAGTAGACAAGAGTAAATGCTTGGCAATGTAAGAAGAACTTTTCTTACGAAGATCATCATTGATTGCCTTTAAGAACCCATGCTCTTGCTCAAGATTGAGCTTTTCAAAGCGTAGTTTATCATGAGTCTTTAAAAGCTCTCGATGATCTTCTAAGGTAGTTTCATGAGCTAACTTAAGAGTGTTTAGTTCTTTAGTTAGACGCTCAATCTCCTTCTTATCATCGTCAGTCGATTTATCTTGATTAGCATGATTAATAGCAAGTACATTATAGTTTTCATCACTAGAATTGTCAACAAGTAAATCATCTTCATCACTATTGAAATCAACATACTCGGGGTGTGATACCTTGGGGCCTTTAGCCATGAAGCATCTTCCAATTCCTTCATTTGGTGACTCAAATATGTCATAGGAGTTGGTTGACACAAGTGCTAGACCGGCAACACCTTCATCTTGAGTATATTCGGAGTCGGAGTGATAACTTCTCTCAGAGTGGTGGTCGGAGTCGGAACTGGATACCCATTCACCAACATGAGCTTGATGTCTTTGTTTTGTGTAGCTCCTTGATGACCTATCCTTCCTTTCTGAATCCTTGCTTCTACAAGAGGTTCTTCGTTCATAGCGATCATCTCTACTCCTTCTCTCTATTGGAGGTGATTCTTCCCTTTTGCTTCTCCTTTTACGTGAGTCTTCTCTTCTTTTGTATGGAGTCGTTTACTCATTGGAGTAGTGTCCGGGTCGCCCACAATTTTAGCAATTTGGCTCACGACTAGAAGATCATTTGTCATTGTAGGACCTTGACTTGGAACTCCTTTCCTTGCTTCTAATCTTGTAGAACTTGTCGAAGTTCTTCACCATTAAGCTCAATTCTTCATTGAAGGCTTGTTTCCCACTTGATGATGTAGGAGCATCACATGAGGCTTTGTAAGCACCACTAGACTTGTTCTGAAGTTCTTCTTTATCCTTGAGTGACATCTCATGAGCAACAATTCTTCCAATGACTTCGGTTGGCTTGAGATCTTTGTAATTTGGCATCATTTCGATCAAAGTGCACGCGGTATCATATTTTCCATCCAAGGCTCTTAGGATCTTCTTGATGATGAATCCGTCGGTCATCTCTTCACTTCCTAAGCCGGCAATATCATTTGTGATGAGAGCAAGCCTAGAGTACATTTCAGCGACACCTCCACCATCCTTCATTTTGAACTTATCAAGCTGACTTTGAAGCACATCCAACTTGGATTCCTTGACGGAGTCGGTACCTTCGTGCATATCAATCAAAGTATCCCAAATTTCCTTTGCATTCTCAAGACGGCTGATTTTGTTGAATTCTTCGGGGCACAATCCATTGAAGAGGATATCGCAAGCTTGAGCATTGTATTGCAACATCTTTAATTCTTCCGCGGTAGCTTCACGATTTGGTTCTCTCCCATCGAAGAATTCACCTTGCAAGCTGATACGTCTCCAATGTATCTATAATTTTTGATTGTTCCATGCTATTATATTACCTGTTTTGGATGTTTATGGGCTTTACTTTACACTATTATGTCATTTTTGGGACTAACCTACTAACCGGAGGCCCGGCCCGAATTGCTGTTTTTTTTGCCTATTTCAGTGTTTCGAAGAAAAGGAATATCAAACGGAGTCCAAACGGAATGAAACAATCAGGAGCGATCTTTTTGGAACAAACGTGATCTAGGGGACTTGGAGTGGACATCAAGCAATAGAGGAGGTGGCCACGAGGGTGCCCGGCGCGACCCCTAGGGGTGGGCGCGCCCCCCACCCTCGTGGGCCCCTCGAGCGTCCACCGACCTACTTCTTCCTCCTATATATACCCACGTACCCTGATGTAACGCCCCGGATTCGATGCGCCAGGTGTCCGCCAGTTATTCACCGCCGTTGCCATGTCATTTGCTTGCGTGTTGCACTTTTCCATGTCATCATATGCATTTCATATCATGTCATCATGTGCATCACATTTGCATACGTGTTCATCTCAGGCATCCGAGCATTTTCCCCGTTGTCCATTTTGCAATCCGGCACTCCTATGTTCCCCGGCATCCCCCTTTTGTCTCTCGTTGTGAGCGGGTGTTAAACATTCTAGGAATGGACCGAGGTTTGCCAAGCGGCCTTGGTATACCACCGGTAGACCGCCTGTCAAGTTTTGTGCCATTTGGAGTCCGTTTGATACTCCAACGGTTAACTGGGGAACCGTAAAAGCCTCTTTTGTGTTGCAGCCCAACACCCCTCCAAAGTGGCCCAAAACCAATCCTAACCCCCTCCATGCTCTCGGTCGTTCGATCACGATCGTGTGGGCGAAAATTGCACCTCATTTGGAGTCTCCTAACTCCCTCTACCTATATATAGGCCCTCTCCCCCGAAATTCGCGGATGAATCCCCCTAACCCTAGTCTATCTCCTCCTCCGCGCGCCGGACGTTTCCTCTCCGCCGCCAGACACGTCCGCCCCGCTCCCCCCGTCCAACTGTGCGTTGCCACGTGGCCCGCGCCGCCGCCCCGCGCCGCCGCCCCGCAGCGGGCCCCCGAGGCCCGAGCCGCCTGCCGCCCGA
>NC_041381.1:322683667-322690564 GCF_002162155.2 Triticum dicoccoides
TCTGGACACCGCCTCCGCACGCCTCCGTCCTGCCCCGCCACCCGGCGCGCCCCGCCACCCGCGCTGGCTTGGGCCGCCGCCGCGCCCTCCGACCCCGTCGCCCGTGCGCCTCCACGCCGGCGCCGGGCCGCCTCCCGCGCCCGGCCGCCGGATCTGCCCGTGCCCCGCCGCCTCCAGTCGTCGGCGCCCTGTCTCCCCCGCCGGCCACCTTCCCCGTCGTATTCTCCGGCGAGCCGCCGCTTGCCTCGGGAACCATGCCCAGATCCAGATCCGTTTTCGGAGGTTGACCCCGAATTTTTCCCAAGTCCCTTAAATTTTTAAATTCTGGTGCCATCTTTTACCGGCCATATCTCCATGTATACTGCTCTGTTTTGTGCGTGTAATATATCAAAATGTTCTTTGGGAGATTCTCTACATCTCATTCCATTATGCCATGATTGTTTGAGTCCATCTTGACGCCCAAATCATTGTTGCAAGAGTGCTATATGATGTTAATCTGCTGAAACTGTTATAACTTGATGATTTGTCATTTTTGTTGCATTTGATGTGTGCATCTTATGAGCTTGAGCATGTGTTTTGAACTATGTCATGCCATATTTACAGTGGTGCCATCCATGTATTTTTGTGAGCCTTGTAGTGAATGAATTGAGCTCATGAAGTAGGGTACTTGATGTTGTTGTTTTGCTAGGCTGATTCTTTTATATCATGATGCTAGGTAAACTGCTGCTACAAGTCATTCTATGCATAATCTGGAGATGTTCACTAAGAATGCTTTGTTATACATGTCATGATCTATCCATTCATGCCTATGGTTGCATTTATAGCCTGCTGTAACTTGTTGTAATCTTGCTTCAAACTTGCTAAATAATGTTGCTGTCAGCCTGTTAACATTTAGTCCAGCTTTGCCATGTGCTTTGCTAGTGATCCATGCACCCTATGAACTTGTTCTTGCCATGTTTAGCTTCATAAACATGTATTCATACTGTTGGTTGCCTTGTCATGCCATGTTTTCCTCTGTGGTGAGTGGTACAAGCTCACCAACATGCCTACTTATTATTGTTCCTGCCATGTATGAATCTGTCATATCACTTGCTATGTTTACATGGGTGCCATCATATTTTCTGTGCCCTTTTGGCTCATGGTCAGTAAGGGACTTTTGTTATATGAAATTATTAGATTCATGCCATGCCTTTGTCTCCCATGGTAGCTTCCTGTAACATGTTGTTTGATAGCTCTAAACATTGCAACCTGATGTTATTTCTGCTAAGCCTGAAACTGTTATTATTTGCAATCTTGCCATGTCCTTTTGAGCATGTTGTAGTGGTTTCTGGAGTTAGCTCAGTGTTCATCTTTTGTAGTGCTTTACCTGTACGTCATGACCATGACTTTTGTTCTTATGTTGGGGTGCTGTAGCATGTTGTTTTGATGCTTGCTAGATGCCTAGTTGCTGTTTTGGACAACTTGTCCTTTAAACTTGTATAGAGTGTATGTGTTGAACTGTTGCTCCATTTTGAGTGTGTTCTATATTAAACTTGTTTAGAATTGCATGTAGTTTCATATTATCATGTCGCATCCTTGTTTTGTGGTGTTTGCTTGATGTTTGAGTGACTTTTGCATCAATGCCATGTTTAACTTGTTTTGCTCATATCTTCTAGGCCGTAGCTCCAAATTCAATGAACTTTATATGTAACTTGACTAGAATCTCGTGTAGATCATCTTGGTGCATCTTAACTTGCTGTTTAACAACTCCAACTTAATGTTTGTTCATATCTGGACCAATTTCTAAATTTGCATATGAGGACTTACCGGATTTGTTATATGTTGTTTCCGGCCTCATTTAACTTGCTTTGATGTGTTGGTCTTGTATGCATCATCTTTTGCTATGAGTAGCTCCATGTAGCCTTGTCATGCATCATGCTTGGTTGAGCATCAGGCCTTGTTCATGTGTGGTGTGTTTACCATGTTGTGTGCTTCTTCTCGATAGTTCCCGTTTCGTTGCGACCGTGAGGATTCGTTCGTCTATGCTTGGTTCAGCTTCATTCGTTCGTCTTCTTCATGGACTCATTCTTCTTCCTTGCGGGATTTCAGGCAAGATGACCGTCACCTTGGATCTCATTACTATCATTGCTATGCTAGTTGCTTCGTTCTATCGCTATGTTGCGCTACCTATCATTTGTTCTATCAAGCCTCCCAAATTGCCATGTCAGCCTCTAACATTTTTCACCCGTCCTAGCAAACCATTGCTTGGCTATGTTACTGCTTTGCTCAGCCCCTCTTATAGCATTGTTAGTTGCAGGTGAAGTTGAAGATTGCTCCATGGTGGACAAGATTATGTTGGGATCTCACAATATCTCTTATTTAATTAATGCATCTATATACTTGGTAAAGGGTGGAAGACTCGGCCTTATGCCTGGTGTTTTGTTCCACTCTTGCCGCCCTAGTTTCCGTCATACCGGTGTTATGTTCCCGGATTTTGCGTTCCTTACGTGGTTGGGTGATTTATGGGACCCCCTTGACAGTTCGCTTTGAATAAAACTCCTCCAGCAAGGCCCAACCTTGGTTTTACCATTTGCCTCACCTAGCCCTTTTTCCCTTGGGTTTCCGGAGCCCGAGGGTCATCTTTATTTTACCCCCCCGGGCCAGTGCTCCTCCGAGTGTTGGTCCAAACTAGAGCACCGTGCGGGACCATTCCTTGGCAACTTGGATTCGTCGGTACCTATACGCTTAGCTTATCCGGTGTGCCCTGAGAACGAGATATGTGCAGCTCCTATCGGGATTTGTCGGCACAGGGGGTGGTCTTGCTGGTCTTGTTTTACCATTGTCGAAATGTCTTGTAAACCGGGATTCCGAGACTGATCGGGTCTTCCTGGGAGAAGGTATATCCTCCATTGATCGCGAGAGCTTATCATGGGCTAAGTTGGGACACTCCTGCAGGGTATTATCTTTCGAAAGCCGTGTCCGCGGTTATGTGGCAGATGGGAATTTGTTAATGTCCGGTTGTAGATAACTTGACACCAGATCCGAATGAAAACACATCAATCGTGTGTGCAGCCGTGATGGTCTCTTCTCGGCGTAGTCCGGGAAGTGAACACGGTTTTGGGTTATGTTTGACGTAAGAAGGAGTTCAGGATCACCTCTTGATCATTGCTAGCTTCACCACCGTTCCGCTTGCTCTCTTCTCGCTCTCATTTGCGTATGTTAGCCACCATATATGCTTAGTCGCTGCTGCAACCTCACCACTTTACCCATTTCTTTCCCATTAAGCTTTGCTATTCTTGATACCCATGGTAATGGGATTGTTGAGTCCTCGTGGCTCACAGATTACTACAACAACAGTTGCAGGTACAGGTTATGCGATGATCTTAACGCGAGAGCGATGTTCCTTGTTTTGGAGTTCTTCTTCTACTTCTTCTTCGATCAAGGGATAGGTTCCAGGTCGGCAGCCTGGGCTAGTAGGGTGGATGTCGTTTGAGTTTCCGTTTGTGATTCATCCGTAGTCGGATGTTGCTCTTATGTAAGACGATGTTGTATTCGTGTGGCATTGTATGCCTTTTGTATGTATCCCCATCTATTATGTAATGTTGATGTAATGATATCCACCTTGCAAAAGTGTTTCAATATGCGGGTCTATCCTTGGTGGGACCTTCGAGTTACTTTTGGATAGGGTTGCATATTGGGCGTGACAATTTGGTATCAGAGCCTCAACCGACCATAGGAGCCCCCTCGATTGATCGTGTAGTTTAGCCGATGTCGAGTCTAGAAGAAAACTGATTTCTGAGTCTAGTTATATCGGAGAGTAGGAATTCTTTTTACTCCTCTGCCCCTTCGTCGCTCTGGTGAGGAATCTTGACATATGTGTTTTGAATTACTCTTCTTCCCATTCAATTTTTTTCTTTAGGTTCACGCAGTTGGTTTTCCGATCGTTGGTTCTCAGCTCTTTTCATCCGGTGCATTTCTCGTCAAGTTGACTCGAGCCTCTTCATCTTTGAGTTCAATCCTCAGTTGTTTTCTTTTCCCACCCACCCTCCCCTTTTTCTCCTCGGAACCGGAGTCCGTAATCGAGTATCCTTCCTACTCATGCGAAGTCTTTGCTTTCTTTCCTCAATGATTTCAACTATTGTTTTCTCTTCAAGTTATTCATCGGTTTTCCCCTTCCAAGTTGCCTTTGTTTTCCCGCCCTCCCACCCTCTTCTTCCCGGAACCTGATTCTCTTTCGAGCATCAATTTTCATTCACACGGAGTCTCTTCAGTCTTCCCTCAATCATTTCAACCGGTGGATTCTCGTCTCGTTCGTCATTCTTCATCCTTTTCTTTTTCGGTGCACTCAATTCAAGTTTTTTGGTGTTGATCATATTCTTTTCCTCGGCTCAAATGTTTTCCCCTTGCTCGTTCGCCTCTCGCCAGTTTATCCTTCCGGAGTGCTCAAGACATCTCAAGAGATTCGTCTGTGTTCGAATTAATTCGAGGTTGTCACCTCATTCAAATATTTCAATTGTTCCGATGCATCATCTATCGGTTCAACTATCCCTTTCCAACGGTCTTTTAGTGGGCCCTAACCCACAGGTTTTTTCCCAGGATCTTACCTGACTCTTCTAATTATTCCGAAGCTATTCTCAATTCTTTTCAAGTGTGACGTAAGAATGGATCCCATCGGTCACATGCCTTTTCCAAGATCGATTTCAAATCATTTCATTGTTGGCTCAACCTCTTCGCTTTTCGTTCCCCCAGAGTGCCTTAGCAATTTTGGTGGTGTTTACCATCGTCATTTGAAGACCGAAGAAGAGTTTTTCCTCTAAATCTTGTCTGTTCTCTCGAAGATTCATGGTTCTACCTTCATGTTATCCTCTCAAATTATTCCATTTGTCAGATATTGTTTTCTTACCCATCCGGAGTATGTCAGGAGTTGTTGTCCCGTTTCTTTTCATCGGAGGCCATCGTTCCAGAAGAATTCTTCGTCCTCTCATTTCAGCTACCGTTATCCAATTATCCCAGTGCTTCCTTCAAGTGTTCTTTAATCATCTCATGATCTCTTTGTTCTTTTGCGTCTAAATCCCCTCTAGCATATTGGTTCTTCTAATTCTCCCCGGTGATTCATTCTCTTTCATCAATCATTTTCGATTTCTTACGGTGGTTCTTTAAGATTCTTTTTCTTTGATTATCATATTAATTCATTCCTTCTTTTCAATCCTAACGGTGGTTCATGAAGACCTTCTCAAGTTTGTGATATGTCGCTTCTCAATCCTTTTCAAGAAGAATAAGTAGTATCCAAAATCCATTGCTTGTCATCAATTAAATTTGATGAAGGATAAGCATACAATAAATCTCATTCTTATTTCCTCCAAGTGTTTAAGCTCTTCCTTTGGAGTTTGTTCTTGATGAATAAATTCTAGGTCCAAGTGTTTTCATCTTTTCTTTTCTGGAGTTCAAATTTTCTCGGTCATTTCGTCGGAACCTCCATCGATATTATCGCAAGGCTCGTCTTATTCTTTCATCCTTCATTTCTATCTCATCATCCTTTTGTTACCGGAGTTCTTCGGGGTGGTTCTTCATGATTTATTTCATTCTTCAAGTGTTCATCAAGATTCTTGTTGGAGGAGTTCAAGTATCTTTTTTTCTCGCATCTCGAAGTGCAAATAATTCTTCGTTTTCTTCTGAAGTGGAGTTTTGCATTTCTTCGTTCTTCTCAGCTTTTCAGACATTTGGTTGTGGTATAATTTCACCTCAAGTTTTGAGTTGTGTTGATAAGTCCACAACAAGCTTATTCTTTTCGTTGTTTATTTTCTCAACAACTCCGTTTAAACCTTCCTTCTAAAGATGCTTTCAATTTCATTCATGGCACAAGTTGTCATTTTCTTCTCCGTTCTTTTCATTCAACTCTTTCAATTCTTTCCAGAGGTTCTGTGTCATGTCTTCATCAAGTATCATTCCATCCTCTCAAGCTCGTGTTCTATTCCTCCATGTTTCAGCCGGAGTCCTGCCTAAATCCTTTCAGTCTTATTCGTTTCTTATCTCGTTCTAACCGGAGTGGTTTCATAGTCTATCTGATTCCGTGAGCTTTCGATTCTCGTCATTCTCGTCGTTCCTCTCTTCTCGAGTGCTCTCGATTCTTTGCTTCTCCTATTGAGTTCTTGTTTCACCTCGTCCTTTTTCCCTTCCGTCTCGGTCCTAAGATCTCGGGACGAGATCTCTTGTCAGTGGAGGAGTGTTGTAACGCCCCGGATTCGATGCACCAGGTGTTCGCTAGTTATTCACCATCGTTGCCATGTCATTTGCTTGCCTGTTGCACTTTGCCATGTCATCATATGCATTTCATATCATGTCGTCATGTGCATCACATTTGCATACGTGTTCGTCTCAGGCATCCGAGCATTTTCCCGTTGTCCGTTTTGCAATCCGGCACTCCTATGTTCCCCGGCATCCCCCTTTTGTCTCTCATTGTGAGCAGGTGTTAAACATTCTAGGAATGGACCGAGGTTTGCCAAGCGGCCTGGGTATACCACCGGTAGACCGCCTGTCAAGTTTCGTGCCATTTGGAGTCCGTTTGATACTCCAACGGTTAACCGGGGAACCATAAAAGCCTCGTTTGTGTTGCAGCCCAACACCCCTCCAAAGTGGCCCAAAACCCATCCTAACCCCCTCCATGCTCTCGGTCGTTCGATCACGATCGTGTGGGCGAAAACTGCACCTCATTTGGAGTCTCCTAGCTCCCTCTACCTATATATAGGCCCTCTCCCCCGAAATTCGCGGATGAATCCCCCTAACCCTAGTCTATCTCCTCCTCCGCGCGCCGGACGTTTCCTCTCCACCGGCCGGACACGTCCGCCCCGCTCCCCTGTCCAACCGTGCGCCGCCACGTGGCCCGCGCTGCCGGCCCGCCGCGGCCCGCATCGGGCCCCC